>NC_138780.1:25848040-26146040 GCF_965119305.1 Pelophylax lessonae
TCCCCCTAATACCAATCATGGCGATGTTTACTCTCACTGATGCCAGGAAATATTCCAATCCCACTGGACACAGTCTGGCCCCACTAATGTCTGAAGGATGATAAACTGGTCCTTTGTTTAGAAAGTTTGGAGAACCCTGATCTACAGACTAGGCGGGTAACAAAGGTCAGATGTTGCAGTGATAATACCGTCACAGTATCTGCATGAATTTGAATACAGCTTGGAAGGGAAAACTGGGGGTAAAGGATCTGGGATTCATACCCCATCATCATTTTCTTACCACTCTTTGCAGACATCCCGTGATACTGGCTTTCCAACCAATCAGGGAGCTTGGCGTATGGTCACATGAGATCCCGCCAGCTGTCCGGATTGGTTTTAAACCCTGTACCACTCTGCCTTGTGGCACATTGCCAATCACAAAGGAGATCTTTCCGCTCTCCCTGCCTGCAGATTCAGAATAAAAGAGAAGTGCTGCCGTCCACACTTCTCTTATAAGCAGAGTTGCTCAGTGGGAGATCTTTCCCATCTTCCCGCTGCCACAGAGCAATAACGCTAATGCACACGGGGTGTGCCCAGGCAGATCTGGCACACCCCATGCGCACTCCTATGATTTTCATACATGTCGGTGGGAATGCAGGACCCTCTTGAAGCAGGTCACCTGCAGATCTAATGCACCCGTTAATTAATTCTGAATGATCCCAGAAGCATCTCAAACTGATATCAATCTGATACCACTGAAACAAGCCCAGAGCCCTTCAACACAGGTCCTTACTTTGTCTCTGGCTGGTTCACAGGGGTGGGAATCGTCATTGTTACTAAAAGACCATATTAACTTTTTTTTTCCTTTCAAACATGGGACCAATCTCCTGACCAGGGTATCATGTTGGGGGAGGATTTTAGGATTAGGGATGTGATCCTCCTATTGAATGTGATCCATATTTTGATTTGTATCTCTTGAAACTGAATAAATATTATTGAAAGACAATAATACATGACTTAAAGCTTTGAATAGTCCATGCTAACAAATATCTTCTTTCTTTTCAGTATCAGAAATGAGCCTGCCAAGGCCGCTAAGCCTGCCGAGGCCACTAAGCCGGCCAAGGCCGCTAAGCCTGCCGAGGCCACTAAGCCTGCCAAGGCCGCTAAGCCTGCTAAGGCTGCTAAGCCGGCCAAGGCTGCTAAGCCTGCTAAGGCTACTAAGCCGGCCAAGGCCGCTAAGCCGGCCACTGCACCAAAGACACCGACCAGGGCCGCTAAGCCGGCCACTGCACCGAAGACACTGACCAGGGCCGCTAAGCCGGCCACTGCACCGAAGCCACCGACCAGCCAGCCACAACAACAGCTGACTACAGAGTTGGTTTCCAGCTTTTCCAAAGCTACGGGAATGTACCCAAGCTGGGCCGAACAGTAAGTTTTTTGTTAAAAAATTTTGGGGTTCTTTCATATTTACAATGGAAAGCATTGTCAAAAAACGAAAAAGTCCTCAAACCCAGATAAACTTGTGGCTGGGTCACTAAATTAAATGAGGCTTCGCTCATAAAGCTTTATCACCAGGATAAGTATACGTCTTTTCAAAATTGACGTTATTTCAGATAAGGCCAATGAGGTTTGAACATTACAGTCATATGGCTGAAAAAAAAGAGTTCAGATGTTAAAGCTTTGTGAAATGTCAATAAAAATGTAAATATAAAGGCAAGCCATTGCCAGAAGCGACATGTTAAAAAGCAGTACCGTATTTTCCGGCGTATAAGACGACTGGGCGTATAAGACGACTGGGCGTATAAGACGACTGGGCGTATAAGATGACCCCCCTATTACATGATCTACCGGTAATACTTATACTTAGGTTACCTTGGAGATATTATACTCGGCGTATAAGACGACCTCCCATTTTTGGGGGATTTTTTTGAGGTTCAAAAGTAGTCTTATACGCCAGAAAATACAGTATATAAAAGATTTACAACCTTCATAAAGAAAGTGAAAAAATCTATGCAGTTCCTTATCACTGAATGAAGGCTTCCTGTCAGCTCTATCCCACAATGTATAGCCATAAGGCAATTATAGAAAATAAGGACGATTGGATCTTAATTAGAACAAATATATTTAAAATATTGATGTTTCTGAAGGCAGCCTGAATTATGCAGGAAACATCATATGAAGACAATGTTTTCATTAACATTTACCTTAAAAAAAGACAATGTCTCCAAAGTTCAGAGGGGTCCTATTGTCTACTCTTGGCCTGCAGTGTCCTGATTTTTTCTCTGGATTCCCCCGTCATCCACATCAATATGGCCACCATTTTGGAGTTTGGCCTCAGTTCTACAACATATTCTGTCCCGTGTCTTTTAGCCTTACTAGAGCAGAATTGAGAAGATGAAGCCTGGTTGAAGAATTTGGTCTGATCACTTTAGGGAAATTCCATCACTAGAATCTCTGTTGTAGGATGGACTTCTCTTTAGAGCTGAATCCACCCAGAACTGCATTTCTCTTTTGGTCCCTTGTGGTTTAGATGGAACCTTTTATGAAATGTAAATTCTTTGTGGATTTAACAGGGCTTCTGGCAATGAATGGGAGGAATTTCACATTCCATTACATATATTCCGAATGTGTTGGGTTTTCGAAACAATATAAATGACTTTCTTTACTTATCCTATTGTTATATTCTCTGTGCCTTTTCTTACCAATATTTTTTTTTTTTCCAGGTGTCTCAGGCAAAACAATGATGACTACATTCAAGCCATGGTCATCTTCCAGAAGATGAAGGCTGAAGGGAAAATCCCCAGCCATTTCTTTTTCATGGACTCTAACCATGATGAACTCCGGGCCAAGTTCATTGAAGTCACCGGAATGTTTGAAGAATACGCAGACAAGTAAGTTTCTGTTAAATCCCTTGGAACTCTCAGTTTCTGGGGAATGGTTTTCACACACATTTTTGTTTTCCATTCTTTAACATCTAGGACTGACAAGTTCTTATATGAGACTGTCAGTCCCATTTAGCTTTAACAATATGAACATGTGGAAACCCAGCAAATGGTTTACCTGTAATACTAATTTAACCACTTGCCTACCGGGCACTTTCACCCCCTTCCTGCCCAGACCGATTTTCAGCTTTCAGTGCTCTCACACTTTGAATGACAATTGCGCGGTCATGCTACACTGCACCCATATGACATTTTTATAATTTTTTTTCACACAAATAGAGCTTTCTTTTGGTGGTATTTAATCACCTCTGGGTTTTTTACTTCTTACAAAAAAAAAAGAAAAGAGAAAATTTTGAAAATAAATACATTTTTCTCCTTCACTGATGGGCACTGATAGGCTGCACTGATGGGCACTGATGAGGTGGCACTTATGGGCACTGATGAGGTGGCACTGATGAGGAGGTACTAATATGCCGCACTGATGAGCACTGATAGGTGGCACTGATAGGCGGCACTGAGAAGTGGCACTGATGGGCACTGAGAGATGGCACTGACGGGATGCACTGATGGGCACTGATAGGCTGCACTGATGGGCACTGATGAGGTGGCACTTATGGGCACTGATGAGGTGGCACTGATGAGGAGGTACTAATATGCCGCACTGATGAGCACTGATAGGTGGCACTGATAGACGGCACTGAGAAGTGGCACTGATGGGCACTGAGAGGTGGCACTGACGGGATGCACTGATGGGCACTGATGGACACTGACGGGTGGCACTGATGAGCACTGATGGGCAGCACTGATGGGCGGCACCATCAGTGCCCACACTGAGTGCCCATAGTGCTGCCAGTCAGTGCCCATCAGTGCCTAGATGAGCAGGCACTGATGGGCACTGACTGGAAGCACCATGGGCACCGATTGTGGGCACTGATGGCGGGCACTGTGAGCAATGATGGTGGGCAGTTATGGCTTTTTATTTCACTCTTGTATAATCAGGGCATTGGTGATCAGTGCCCTTATTACATTTCCCTGTGTTCCCTATGAGGAGGAGCCGCTGATCGGCTCTCCTCGCCTCACACACTGACAGTGAACAGCACTTCCTCATTTACATGAGACCAGCTGTGATTGGACACAGCCGATCACATGGGTAAAGAGTCATGTCATTGAGTCTATACCAAGATCGGGATCGTGCCGTGTCCTAGCAACACGGCGCGGTCACGATCCGCTCGCCCCCAGGGGCGCGCCAGAGAGGCTGTTCTGGTGCGCTGTCATATGACGGCGTCCCAGGATAATAGCTACACCGCTCCGTCGTCATTAGATGGCGGGCGGGTAGTAAGTGGTTAAATGGGTCCATATGTCATTTATTTTTTACTTTCATCAAAATCAAATATTCTCTATTATGTCTTCTACAACCCGTCCTAACCTCCATATTTCTTTACAGGTGTCTTCGGGAGAACAACTGGGACTGGATAAAGTCTTGGAATGATTTCAACTCCCTGAATTCAGAAGGCCAAATTCCACCACAATGCTTTTACAGGCATGAGGGACAGAACATCTTCCCAACAAACAAAAACTTGGTGGTCTTTGAATTTGCCAGCAAGACCAACATGCGCCCTCAGTGGGCGGAAAAGTAAGTCTGGGTTTCTATTTCTATTTTATTGTTTTTTATGTTATTAAAGCTGGGCATATACTAGAAGATTGTCACCAGGAGCCAGCTGAAATTTGCTCCATGTGTGGCCCCCCTCCACCCTCCTGCCTGACATTCTTTGATTAAAAATGTTTGGACCAATAACGACTGAATGCAGCTGCTGTCTGGGTGTTCTGAAGGCCATCACCAGCAGCAGTCAGAATACACAAGGAGCAGCAGAATGGATGGAGGAAACTATTCAATTTTATTATTATTCCACAGAATTACTCTAGTGATCTCCAAGTTTGTATTTTTTATTGAGAGACTTTTGTTCACTTCAGATGGATTCTGCATTTACAAACAACTCAGTAGGAATGCAAAAACGTATGAAGCAGGACAAAAGCAGGTCAGAAGGAGTCCAAATGCAGGTCATATACACCTGTGAATTAATTCTGAATCCTTTCAGAAATCTCTTCAACTAATATCACACTGATGTCATAGGGCACAAGCCCAAAATCTGCCTCCACAAGCACTTTGACAACAGTTTTCCTTTTCTATCGGCCTAGTATTTCTTGGTGGTACAAAACCTTTATTGTACTTGTCCATGGTAGAATTGTCTCCTGCTCAGAGCAGTGTGTAGTCCTTTACTGCTCTTCTGTATGAAGTCTAGGCTGTTTACAATATCATCGCCCCTTACCAATGAGATAATCCATTCGCTGGATCTCTGACAAAATGGAGATGACCCAGGAAGTCAGAGGGAAATTCTGTGCTTACCATTGTTCCCACTACATACCGTATTTTTCGCCATATAAGACGCACCGGCATATAAGACGCACCCAATTTTAAAGGAGGAAAATCTAGAAAAAAAAGATTCTGAACCAAATACTGCAGTAAAATATTTTATATCAACAGGTGAGGGTATAGGCATGGCACAGGTGATGGTATAGGCATGGCACAGGTGATGGTATAGGCATGGCACAGGCATGGCACAGGTGAGGGTATAGGCATGGCACAGGTGATGGTACAGGCATGGCACGGGTGAGGGTATAGGCATGGCACAGGTGATGGTACAAGCATGGCACAGGTGAGGGTATAGGCATGGCACAGGTGATAGTACAGGCATGGCACAGGTGAGGGTATAGGCATGGCACAGGTGAGGGTATAGGCATGGCACAGGTGAGGGTATAGGCATGGCACAGGTGATGTTTTAGGCATGGCACAGGTGAGGGTATAGGCATGGCACAGGTGATGTTTTAGGCATGGCACAGGTGATGTTTTAGGCATGGCACAGGTGATAGTACAGGCATGGCACAGGTGAGGGTATAGGCATGGCACAGGTGAGGGTATAGGCATGGCACAGGTGAGGGTATAGGCATGGCACAGGTGATGTTTTAGGCATGGCACAGGTGGTGGTTTAGGCATGGCACAGGTAGGCTTCAATCACTTACCTGCTCTCCTGGGCTGCCTGCGAGACGTCCATGGCGCTGCTCCTCTCGTCCTCTTCTTCTGACGGCGGCGGGATTCCGGGAACCGTCCACGGCGCTGCTCCTCTCGTCCTCTTCTGTCTTCTTTGACGGCGGCTCTCTTTCTTCCGATCGGTCCGGCGGGAAGGAGATCGGGTGGTGACGGTGCGTGACTGACGCACGCACCGGCACCGCCCCCATTGCGACGTCAGCAGGCAAAATGTGTATTTGCTGTATAAGACGCACCAACTTCCCCCCCCCCCCCCAGTTTTAGGGAAGAAAAAGTGCGTCTTATACGGCGAAAAATACGGTATACATGCTGCTTAGAAAATCCATGCAGAGTTTTGTGTATTAACCTTATAAATATATATATATATTTTTTTTTTTTTTTTTTTTAAGTCCTGTCTATTGTCTGTTACTAATCTCACTGACACTTTTGTTTTTCAGGTGCCTTTCTGATATGAAGTGGAGTTGGGAGGACGCTGAGGCCATCTTTACAAAGATGAAGGTAAGTAAGACTATCAGTATATAACTAAGGGGGACATTTATAAAGTACAGCCATGGGGTTGTGAGAAATAAAAACTGGGGGACAGCCTGGTTATTTGACCGGTCGAACACAAATGACCAGCTCTCCTCCAATCATAGAGCAGCTCAATGAACTATCAAAGAGCACAAACTGTGACCCCCACATTGAAAGTTATCTACAAAATGTGGAGTACGGTGTGCATAGCCCTATGGAGTATAATGGGGAGCAGATAGCGACATCTGCCCTCTGGTATAAATAGCCGCCTAAATTTACTTCTTTCCACAATAGCTTCTTCCTCAGTTTTTTTAATCGTATTTCATTTTGATGTTTTGCAGATGGAAAACCAGATTCCAGAGGACTTCTTCTACAACACCAATGGCTATTATGACTTGGACGGCCCAAATGCAGCTGAAGCCTTTATTAAAAAGTTCTCAATGGGATCTGGACTTACGGAGGATTGGGCCAGAAAGTAAGTTTCCATTATTACTTCTCTTTCTATTTTGTTTCTTTTCTATGGGGTTCAGAATCACATCAGCTGTAAATGGATGGAGCTGCCTGGTCTGAACATCCTATAAATTCTATTGCCAGATTTAGTTGTCTGTTCATTATGTTAATACGGTTTACTTCTTTATCTTTCAGATTCTTGGAGAATGCTCAATGGAATTACATGCAGGCAATGCGTGACTTCTTATATATGAAGGTAAGAATATTCAACTAGAACTAGATTTGATTTTCCACAATACTTTATCACCCAGTAAGCCCTGGTCTGTTGCAATTTCATATGAGTTCCAGAACTCATAGAATCGCATGACAAGTGAAATTACACGACTTTCTATGTTGGCCGTTCACATATATGCAGTCCAAATGCAATGCAGTTTTAAAAAGTGTCCTGTGTGTGTGTGTGTGGTGAGATTTTCATCTCTATAGAGTCTAATGCATGGAAAACGCATAGGTGTTCACTGACTAAGCAATTCCAGTGCCCTTTCTAGCAGACTATAATGTCTTTATGAGCTCATTTTCATAGAGAGAGAATCGTAACTGAATCCAAATCGCATTGTAATCACTTGTGAATTTGCATGAAGTCACATTGGAAATTATCCTTGATATCACACTAAAAACATCCGTTAAATTGCACGGCATAAGTGTGAATCTAGGCTAAGAGTTTGTTCACACAAGCAGTGTTGCCCAACACAGTTTAAATGCAGGCACAAGGAAAATAGTCTTGTTTCCTATTGTTTCAGATTACCCTAATACCCTCCATTGGTTTGTACTGAAAAAAAGGACATAGTAAAAGAATACATTACAAAAAAAAGAGAAAGGGTAATAAAAAGCACTGAAACACCTGCAAAAAATGCATTATAGTGCAACTTAACCACTTAACGAGCAGCCACGTAGACCTAGGTCAGCTGACTTTAGGTGGTTCTAGCTAGAGGCATCACTTTTAGAGCCGGCGGTCAGCTTTCCAGCGGTAATGACCGATGCGGCCGGGACGGGAGCCGCTCGATACCCCTTCCATGGCTCTGCCCGGGTCTCCCGGTGGGATGGAGTCCCGATCAAAGCTGGATGTGGCTTCAATCGGGACTCCGATGACGTAACCCGAAAGGCGGTGTTCATGACGTCACATCTGGATTACTCGGCTGCTAAAGGCGCCGGATTTAAAAAATGAATGTATTCAACAATGCAGTATTCTGTGTTTTGAATACACGGAAGTGTAGTGGAGGGGTCTGGGGTCTTTTAGACCCCGATCTCTCCATAAAGATTTCCTATCACTGCCTATTGCTGTCACAAGCGATGTTTACATTGCTTGTGACAGCAATAAAAGTGATACGATTTTTTTATTTTTTAAAACCTGTGCTAAAATTAAAAAAAATAAATAAAATAAATAGGAAAAAAGATAAATACTTTTTTAGCCGCCCCCGTCACCGTGAGCTAGCGCACACAAAAGAAAACATGTACGGAAGTCGCGCCGCACATGAAATCGCTGTTCAAACCACACATGTGAGGTATCGCCGCAATTGCCAGAGCGAGAGCAATAATTTAGAAAAAAGAGCAACACTCTAACTCTAAACTGGTAACCGTTAAATTTTTTTAAAGCGTCGCCTATGGAGATTTTTATTGACCGTAGTTTGTCGCCATTCCGCAGGTGTGCGTAAATTTAAACCGTAACATGTTGGGTATCTATTTACTCGGGGTGACATCATCTTTCACAATTTACAAAAAAAAATTGGCTAACTTTACTGTTTATTTTTTTTTAAATGCAGTGAAATGTAATTTTTCCAAAAAAATGGCGTTTGAAAGACGGCTGCGCAAATACCACGTGACAAAAAATATTGCAATGACCGCCATTTTATTCTCCAGAGTCTTTGCTAAAAATATATATATATATATATATATATAATGTTTGGGGGTTCTAAGTAGTTTTCTAGCAAAAAATACTGATTTTAACTTGTGAACAAAATGTGTCAAAAATGGGCTTGGGGCTAGAGTGGTTACAAACACATGCCAGCATGCATGGCAACCATAACTTACACACTTTCTTTTTTATATTTTGCAGGCACAAAACAACATTCCAGCAGATGCCTTCATTCCTTAGTTCCATAGGAGCATTCAAGATTTGGACCCTGTTCTACAGAGACTTTTAATGGAAACAGCCAAGAGTGTTACCCTGTTATACAGAGACTTTTAATGGAAACAGCCAAGAGTGTTACCCTGATCCACAGAGACTTTTAATGGAAACAGCCAAGAGTGTTACCCTGTTCTACAGAGACTTTTAATGGAAACAGCCAAGAGTGTTACCCTGTTATACAGAGACTTTTAATGGAAACAGCCAAGAGTGTTACCCTGTTCTACAGAGACTTTTAATGGAAACAGCCAAGAGTGTTACCCTGTTATACAGAGACTTTTAATGGAAACAGCCAAGGGTGTTACCGTGTTCTACAGAGACTTTTAATGGAAACAGCCAAGAGTGTTACCCTGTTCTACAGAGACTTTTAATGGAAACAGCCAAGAGTGTTACCGTGTTCTACAGAGACTTTTAATGGAAACAGCCAAGAGTGTTACCCTGTTCTACAGAGACTTTTAGGCCTCATGCACACTGGACGTTTTTGGAGCTGCTGTTAGCAGCGTCAGATGTTTTTTTTTTTTTGCAGCTGCAGAACGCCCATCCATGTTATGGCCTATGGCCTCATGTACACATACAGCTTTTAGGAGCTCCAAGTGGCATAGGCGTTTTACAGCTCCAAAAAAAACCCAGGAACTGTGCGTTCTGGAGCTGCAGCGTCAAGCTGTAAAAACGTCTGACGCTGCTAAAGGCTGCATAACGTTGCTTAACGTGCGTTAAGCCACGTTATACGTTTTTTTTCTTCCATTCAAAATCAATGGTTCCCTATGGGAGCCTATTAATTTGAATAGAAGTCGCACCGCAAGTCGGATCAGGATGATCCGACTTGCGGCGCGACTTGCGCTGTGAGAATCTTGAGGGGGAACTCCACGCCAAAATGGGGAAAAAACGGCGTGGGGTTCCCCCCCAGGTTCCAAACCAGGCCCTTCGGGTCTGGTATGGAATTTGAGGGTAGCCCCACACCGAAAAAACGGCGTGGGGTCCCCCCCAAAATCCATCCCAGACCCTTATCCGAGCATGCAGCCCGGCAGGCCAGGAAAGGGGAGGGGACGAGTGAGCGGCCCCACCCCCCCTGGACCATACCAGGCCACACGCCCTCAACATGGGGGAGTGTGGGTGCTTTGGGGCAGGGGTAGGCTCTGCACCCCCACCTCAAAGCACCTTGCCCCCATGTTGATGAGGACAAGGGCCTCATCCCCACAACCCTGGCCGGTGGTTGTGGGGGTCTGCGGGCAGGGAGCTCATCGGAATCTGGAAGCCCCCTTTAACAAGGGGGCCCCCCAGATACCGGACCCCCTCCCTATGTGAATGGGTATGGGGTACACTGTACCCCATACCCATTCACCCCATAAAAGGCAGTGTGTGTAAATAACGACAGGAGACGTTTTGAAAAGTTTATTAAAAATCTTCATCTGTTCTTCTCCGCTCCGGTCTTCTACTCTCTTCTGGTCTTCTCTCCGCTTTTCTGCCCTCCGCTCTTCTGCCCTCCGCGCTTCTGCCCTCCGCGCTTCTGCCCTCCGCTCTTCTGCTCTTTTGCTCTTCTGCTCTTTTGCTTCCTCTGGTCTTACCGTACCCAAACAAAATTTACGTCCTTTTTTCCCCACAAATAGAGCTTTCTTTTGGTGGTATTTGATCACCTGTGCGATTTTTACTTTTTGCGCTATAAACAAAAAAAGAGCGACAATTGTGAAAAAAAAACAATATTTTTCACATATTTTTATATGAAATTCCCCCCCCCCCCCCAAAAAAATGTAAAAATCAAAATTTTTTAACATTTTTGGCCAATTTGTTTTCTGCTACATATGTTTGGTAAAAAAAAATCACAATAAGCGTATTTTGATTGGTTTGCGCAAAAGTTATTGCATTTACTAACTAAGGGAAAGATTTCTGTCGTTTTTGGTTTTTTTTTTTACCGAGTAATGGCGGCGATCTGCGATTTTTTTTTTGCGGGACTGCGACATTGCGGCGGACAGATCAGACCCTTGACTGACATTTTTGACACTTTTGGGGGTACCAGTGACATTACTGCAGTAATCAGTGCTATATATATGCACTGTTACTGTAAAAATGACACTGGCAGGGAAGGGGTTAATTTTATTGGAGAGGAAGGGGTTAATGTATGCCTGGTGCTTACTGACATGTGTGGGGGGAGGTGACTGAGTGACACAGGGACAGATCGAGGCTTCAGCTATGCTGAACCCTGCAATCTGACCCTGCCTGTCACTTAGGAGATCCGCCCGCTGTGTTTACACACAGCGGGCGGATCTCCAGACTCGGTTCCCCGACGATCGGGGAAGAGCAGCGGCTCCTACCCTGGCCCGACTCCCGCTGTGACTGAATACAGCGGGAGCGAGCTTCCGGCGGCGCGTGCGAGCCGCCGAGAAGGTGGAAGGTCTGCCGACGTAGTTCTACGTCGTCAGACCTACAAGAGCCACTTTGCCGCAGTAGAGCTCTAGTAAGCAGCGGTAAAGTGGTTAAAGGGGGCTTCCAGATTCCGATGAGCCCCCTGCCTGCAGACCCCCACAACCACCGGCCAGGGTTGTGGGGATGAGGCCCTTGTCCTCATCAACATGGGGGCAAGGTGCTTTGAGGTGGGGGGTGCAGAGCCCCCCTATGCCCCAAAGCACCCACACCCCCCGTGTTGAGGGCGTGTGGCCTGGTATGGTCCAGGGGGGGTGGGGCTGCTCGCTTGTCCCCTCCCCTTTCCTGGCCTGCCAGGCTGCATGCTCGGATAAGGGTCTGGTATGGATTTTGGGGGGGACCCCGCGCAGTTTTTTCGGCGTGGGGCTACCCTCAAATTCCATACCAGACCCGAAGGGCCTGGTTTGAAACCTGGGGGGAACCCCACTCCGTTTTTTTCCCCATTTTGGCGTGGAGTTCCCCCTCAAGATTCTCACAGCACAAGTCACGCCGCAGTGCGACTTCCATTCAAATCAATAGGCTCCCATAGGGAACCATTGATTTTGAATGGAGGCAGAAAAAACGCTGCTAAAAGCTACGTGGCCAAACGTACAATAACGCTAATGGAAAAGGCTACTGAAAGCACATTTTTACAGCTGCTTTTTCCTGGCGTCAAGAAACAGCTTTGGAGCTCGTTTTTATGACGCCCTGTGTGCATGGAGCCTAAATGGAAACAGCCAAGCTTCTTACCCTGTTCTACAGAGACTTTTGATAGAAACCAGCAAAGCATATTGGACGTTGTTCTAAGAAGAAACCACCAAGCTCAACAATCCAAATATATAAACCAACATATCTGGGCAACATTCTGCATTCTGCAAGCAATAACACATTCTATTAATGTAACACGGCTGATTGTGGATTCAGGGACTAGCCAAGCTAGTGATTTCTTCTGATCTTCCTCTTTATTTTTTATTTTTGTTCTTTATCTGACTTTATACTATGCCAGAAACCCACTAAGAAAACACACAGTTACATAGTCAGTATGGTTGAAAAAAGACACCAGTCCATCTAGATCAACCTGTGGTGTGTGAGTGTGCCTGTGTTCATGTCAGTAGTACATGGTATATGCCTGTATATTGTAACTTCCTAGCATGTGGTTAAATCTAACATTTATGGAAGACTGCCCCAGCCAGACTTTGTTTATTCCATGCCTGCTGTCCAGTTAGACAATGCTGATTCCCTGCCTCCTACCCAGCTGGATTCCGGTACGAAGGTTAAGCTCCCGCCTGCTGATGGGTCTGACACTTCCAAGTTTTCATTACGGTCACATACCTTACATGGGTTGCCTGTCTAGCCTAAGATTCTTCCAATATTTCAATTCCTCAAGTCCCATTTGGAGCGTATTTCTCCTGTTGTTTCAAAGCCTGGTGGTCCAGAGATTTCAACTGTAACCAGTAGCTGTATTTGCCATAACAACCCCAATAATAGCGCTATTCTGGGTAGTGGTCGAGTACCAAATGTGCTTTGTCACGACCCAGATGAAATTGCTGTGCATTTGCCATAACAGCCTAGAAAGTAGCAATCTTTTGGGGGGTGGTCGAGTACCATATGTACCTTGCCACATTCCAGATGCTCTTGCTGCAACTTCAAGTGGACTTGGGGACTTTGCTGGGTAACCAGTGCCTTGGAAAGACCTAGGTGGCAGTTGAAATGCCGAACAATTTTTTGGGGACCAGGCAAGCTACTTGGTTATAACAAGACACCCTGATGTCAGGGCACCGATACTGTCAAATGACTCCAGTGCTAAGTCTTCAGATGACCCATGGTATCTGAGCTTTGGGGGACCTAGTTCATTGAGGGACTGAAAATTTGCAAATTTGTATCTCTTAGAAAATCCAGATGACAGGACACCCAACCAGTTGCCAGACCCCAGCAGTTGAGCATCTAGCCTCATAACTGATTCTGAAGGCAGGGCATCTTGCTGGTTACCAGACTTCAGAAGAAGGGAATCTGGTACGTCTTTAGAGTATGGAAGATTGTCTCTTTCAACTTATTTGGCAAGTGGATATCTCATATGGACTTGTTTAACAAAGTCTGGTTGGAGCATCAGGAGGCCACTCTTTAGAGGTGGGAACTGTCAGGCAGAGCTGCCATCGGGGGGGGGGGGGATGGGGGGGGTGACCAATACACAAATGAGGGGCCTGGGGCGTCTCCAGGGGCCCAACTGCCGAGCAGGGCCGGGAGGATCCTGGTTGCCCTGTTTTTCTCTATACATTCATTCACAAAAGAGTCGGCAGCTGCTGCTCTGTTGTTTTTCTTATTTCTGGCTCTTTACTGTCACCTGTGGCTGTTTCCTGCATGTGCAGTCCTCATGTGAGTGCTGCTTGTATGTGTTATGGATTGTGATTGGCTGTAGCTCTTCTCTGAGTCCCAGGGACATGTGTCAACTTTGTAAAAACGAGATGGGACTAGGAAGACCTAATTTATATGTATGATCTATGTGTGTAAGTGAGGGGATGGGTTGTTTCTGTACTGGGGGGGGGGGGGGCTAGATTGTTGTATGTGTGGTGTATGTGTGTGTGTGGTGTGTGTGTGCTGTGTGTGTGTGTGTGCTGTGTGTGTGTTGTGTGTGTGTTGTGTGTGCTGTGTGTGTGGTGTGTGTGTGTATATTTAGATAGATAGATTAGTATAGTGTATGGACTGGCCAGAGAGGGATTCCTTTGATGCAGCTGGCCAGCTTAAAGATGTATTGCAATGCATGTGAACCAAAAAAAATGTTTGCAAGAAATGTATAAAAATGTTTTTGTTGGTATAAACCACCAAACTTATGTATACTGTTCTACAGAGAATGTATGTTATCTAATAAAAAATCAGTTTGACTATATGGGAGACTGTCTGATTATTTTACTTGTCAAACACCCATGACCAGCTCTCCTCCAATAACAGGGACACCCTGTGAACTACAATGCAACTTTCCACATGTAGCCACACGCCGAGTGTTGACCTGTGGATGTCCGAGCCGGACACGGCTATATGCGAATAGCTGAGGCCGTTGTCAGCCTTTCATTACTTTAAAGAGGCTGACCGCCCGCTGCTGTTCATATTATTAGGTTATTAACCCTTTCCCAGCCAGTGTCATTAGTACAGTGACAGTGCATATCTTTTTAGCACTGATCACCGTAATAATGTCACTGGTCCCCAAAAGATGTCAAAAGTATCAGAAAGTGTTCAAATTTTCTGCCACAATATCGCAGTGCCGCAATAAGTCGCTGAGCGCCGCGATTACCAGTAAATAAATAAAAATATCCCATTTTGTAGACACTATAACTTGCGCAAAGCAATCAATATACACTTATTGGGATTTTTTTTTACCAAGGATATGTAGCTCAATACATTGGCCTGAATTAGTAAAGAATTTTGATTTTTTTAGATTTATTTATTTATTGGATGTTTTATAGCAGAAAATAAAAAAAATATGTTTTTTTTTTCAAACTTTTCGGTTTTATAGAGGGAAAAAAAAACGCAGTGGTGACCAAATATCTCTGTGATCTGTGGGTGTCTGGGGCAATGCAGAGGCTCCCACAGACGATTCCTTTAGCCCCAGGTCTGTATAAAAGGTAAAAACCTTTGGTTATGGAATTGGAGGAAATAATCAATGGACTACGAGTGCAGCAATGTCACCACACTTGTACTCCATTGAATAAATGGTGGCGTATGGAACTTGTAGTCTTTCCTAACACAGATCTGAGTGAACGGATGATATGACTTAGGATAGAGGGGGGCAGATAGAGGGTAGGGGGCTGGAGAATGGCGCCATGATTCATGTTACACTACAGGTATCAGTGTAACATTGGCATGGTCAGAAAGGTGGAATTAGCCTGTAAGAGAAGCTACAGGTGATATTATCTGAAGTTCCTGAATACGAGGTTTTTGGTGCCTCAGGCCAAGAAAAAGTGGGACGTTTTGGGCAAAAAGTGGGGATTACTTCAATAAGATATATAAGTAAATCAATGTATTTAAATAAAATTTAAACTATATATGTATTATGTGTGCTGGGCTAAAGGCCCATTGGTGTAAAGAGGTGATTAGATTTAAAGTTTGTGACAAAAGGTGATATGGTGACTTCTGAACATATTTCTCTGTTTTCCGTGCTTTAACAAAGGGCTTAGATTGGGACAGAGAAAACATCCAACGCGTTTCGGCTTAGATCAATGGAATGCCTTGATCAAGGATATCACCATATATATGATTTATTTTGCCTGATCCATGTAGGAAGACCTTTTCCTCTGGTCCCCAAATTGCATCGAGAACTATGTGGAAGGGCTGGTTTGACAAAACTGTAGAGTATTGCAGCTGTGCTGGGAAATTCCTACAGCTTGCTTCTGCTGTGGTCAAAGATTGTCTATACCAGGAATGTTAGGCCGGCTTCTAGGTAGTTGGTTCGGTCAGGCTATCTGAAGTTCCTAACCAGACACATATACAGAGCTCTACATTTTATAGGACAGTGTGGAGCAGCAGATGGGTTTGGAGCAGCTCCTCCACACTGGGCCTAAGGGAGTTACTTAGGCCAGCCAAACATGGATCAATATTCAGCTGCTTCAGCAGGGACCGGCTGATATTCGCTCCGTGTATGGACACTGTGCTCTATCTACTAATCCACTTCTGTACATCCGCCCTGTCAGATTTTCCCCACTAGATCAGCTCTGCAGGCTATAGCCTACAACACTGATTACAAAAAGGGGTAATGGTCTGGTTCCCACCAAAGTACTCCTCCATCCCAAAATATATATCAAAACAAGAAAATTGACCCGCGGGACTTTGTATGAGGTACGTGCTCAGTGGCTGGAAATGAATGACATGCATAGTATGTGAATAAAATAATGATTGATTTTATTGCATAATACATAAAAATGGCAACGTATGCTCAATGGCACATAATATAGCTCAATGGCTCAAATACAAATGACATGTAACATGAATAATAATATCACATTTTAGCAGACAACTTGGTGTAACCTCTTGCTTTTAAAGGTAACATGAATGATGTAATGAGATGACATGGCAGTAGAATATATGTTGTGATCTGGCTGACACGTTTCGGGAGAACATCTCCGTTCTTCAGAGATCAATATATTCAAGGTGTCTCTATAAGAAGACAATATATTACAGTATGCAGTAGGAATGGAATATAAATGAAAAAAGGTTCAGTAAAATAATGAGAGCTTAGGAGTACTAAATACTCACAGATCAATAAAGCTCAAATCGCAAAAGTGGACTCCTATATGGCAGCGGTGCGTCGTGTCTAACCCGGGAGCTGAAGGGTCCCAGAATGCCAGCAACCAGAGAGGGGGGTCCATGGCAGGCAAGTGTGTATGTATGAAAGAGAACCTTCCAGACCTGTTGTATATATATAAATATCAAAATAGTGAAAATGTAGCATATGTGCTAACAATGGTAATAAACTTGTGTGATTTTATACCAGGTGGGAAGGGCTGGTGTGACGAGAATATGGGGTTCCCAAAAAGGGTGTAGGAAACGTGAGAAAGTGAAGGCGGGGGGGGGGGGGGGGGAGAGGGGGAGGAAGGGAAGGGGGGGGGGGGAGAGGGGGAGGAGGGAAGGAGGAAAAGAGGAGGGGGAGCCCAAAAGCCAAAGGGTGGATGGGGAAGATGGAGAGGCAGTGTGTGGTGAAGAGGTGATGTGAAGGGTGGAAGGAGTGAAATAGGGAGTGAGTGAGGTGCTAGCCTGAGGAGAGTAAGTGTAAAGAGAGGATGTGACCGTGAAGGGAAAGGTGGGGATGTCCCAGTGACTGACCTGTCAGGTTGCTCCGTGGCTGGCAGCAAGAAAGGGACCCTAGCGTCATGCAGCGGGTAAAAGTAGATCAGACAGAGCCGAGGCATCTGTGATCTCATGGAGGAGAGGAACGCTGAAGGCGGACCTCCCCGTCCCGCAGATATGACGGCACGCAGTGGCGCGGGTACGTCAGTGGAGGCACTGACGCACAGCGCTGAAGGTGCAACATGACGCCGATGTAACAGGTGGACCCGCTCATCCCAGACAGGGGGGAGGGGCGGGGACAGCAAGGGGGGGCGGACCCTCCCTCTTCGTACATCGCAGCTCCCGGGATAAGACCAGAACACCACCTGGCACAAGGGGCCACTATCTCCAAACAAATATAACATAAATTAATTGTAGAGGAGAACTCTGTATTAGTTAAACAATGCATACTGTAAGGACAAGAAAATAATAAGAAGTGAAAAATAGGCAAAAAAGAGGGGGGGGGGGCACCAAGATTGCATTGTCAGCTGGGATGGGCACAGTGGGTGTCTTCCAGGGTTAGACACGACGCACCGCTGCCATATAGGAGTCCACTTTTGCCATTTGAGCTTTATTGATCTGTGAGTATTTATTACTCCTTTAGCTCTCATTATTTTACTGAACCTTTTTTCATTTATATTCCATTCCTACTGCATACTGTAATATATTGTCTTCTTATAGAGACACCTTGAATATATTGATCTCTGAAGAACGGAGATGTTCTCCTGAAACGCGTCAGCCAGATCACAACATATATTCTACTGCCATGTCATCTCATTACATCATTCATGTTACCTTTAAAAGCAAGAGGTTACACCAAGTTGTCTACTAAAATGTGATATTATTATTCATGTTACATGTCATTTGTATTTGAGCCATTGAGCTATATTATGTGCCATTGAGCATACGTTGCCATTTTTATGTATTATGCAATAAAATCAGTCATTATTTTATTCACATACTATGCATGTCATTCATTTCCAGCCACTGAGCACGTACCTCATACAAAGTCCCGCGGGCCAATTTTCTTGTTTTGTTACAACACTGATTAGGGTACTATGATGGGGGGGAAGTCTCCCTGTCATCAGAATACAATAGCTGGGAAGGGAGCAAATAGATCAAGTGTGTGGAAGGGGGAATCCAGGCTGTTTTGTTTGCCCATTGAAGCCATGGTTGAATGGAAAAACTGAGTTATCTATGGGCTGTCTTACACTGACACCATCCTTATGGCCACTGAAAACATGAGGGGAATCTCGTTACCATTTTTCTGAAAAACATAAAACGCTTAAAGATGAACTAAAGCCTTATATTCAGTCTTGCACAGTTTTACAAAATCCTCTCCTATACTTGATTTCTTCTTTATAGGGCTAGATAGGTTAGTGTTAGATTGTG
This sequence comes from Pelophylax lessonae, assembly GCF_965119305.1. Taxonomy (NCBI): domain Eukaryota; kingdom Metazoa; phylum Chordata; class Amphibia; order Anura; family Ranidae; genus Pelophylax; species Pelophylax lessonae. The sequence goes on from NC_138780.1 coordinate 25,866,807, forward strand.
GAGGTCTATAGATGCAGGGATTTTAGTTTTAGGGTGGACTCATCCTTCAGTATTCAATAGTTTTTTATTGAGTTTAAACCAAGCAGTACAAGTACAAAGCATAAAAGAAAAGGTACAGAAAATGTAGAAAATATAGCATAAAAAAGGGGGGGGGGGTGGCAGCATACAGAAAAGTACCACGTGGCAGAACAGTGCATATCAAAACATGACTTAAAACAGTATTGGTGACTAAGAAGTCGAGTACTAAAAGGTAAACAGCAAATACAACAAGTCCCAAGACTGATTCCCATCGAAAGGAGGTACATTAAGAGCCCAGAGGACTCACCAAGCCCATTAACAGACTAGCCAGCAGGGGGCCCCACCCCGTCCCAGACACCCCTAATGGGCACAAACTGTGTCCACGAAAGGGCGAAGCCCCCCCCAGCCCCCCTCCCCGGAAAGAGGAAACCAGTGGGCTCCCACCAATGGCCAAATAATAGAGAACAACCCAGACCCAGAGCAGGAAACCCGAACCAGAGCTCTGAAGTCAGAACTAACAGCGCCTCTCCCGCCACCAAACCCCCAAAAGAACAGATAGACGGCAAAGAAAAAGGACCAAAGAAAAGATAAGGAGAACAGTCCGCCCCGCCGTGGGCAGAGAGAGAGGAAGAACAAGGAAAGAGAAGAGAAAGAAGAGGAAGAAGAAAAGAATAAGAAAGAAAAGAGGCCAGGACAATAGCCACAGAAAACAAAATAAAATAGTTATCACATGTCCCCCCACGCCGGACCCCAAGCCGCCCAGTCGCACCTACGGAGCCTGCAAATACTCTATCCAGGGGGATTCATCCTTTAAAGTATAACAAAAGACAAAACTCATTCGTTTTAGAAAGATTGGAGAGGGATTAGAACATCTTTCAGGTTTTTATTGATGTGCCAGTTAGGCAGAGTCACCCTCTCTTTGTCCTGTTGTCACCAAATGTGAAAGTAAAAGAAAAACACAAATTTTGGGTTGTCCCCAGAACAGGAATAGAGGGGAAATATTCCAATGAAGAAAGCAGTTCTGGTGACAACCAGGGAGTCCTTTACTTTGGAGGGATATTCTCCCACTTCATGTTTTGGCTATAGGACAGTAAATGATGGGAAATTTCCCAATGGGACACAGACAGCAAAAATAAACCTTACAGGGGTATAAACTATTCTCTACATACTCTACTATACTCTAAATACTCTATCCAAAATGAGGGGAGGAAAAAACTTGCCTTTAGTTCTACTTGAAATATCTTTCTCTGATTTCACTGCACACTCTGAGCATCTCACACTGTGCATTAGAAGCTGCAGTAGGTCAGATAGAGCCGGTCTCATTTCCTAGCTGTGGAATGTAAAGCATTGTCTAGTCCTTTACTTCTTAGCCTGGCTGTCCCTGGCTGTCCTTTTCATCCCTTGAATTTCAGTTCTTTCAATTATGGAGGCTCAGCATCACATGTGGGCATTACCCAAGGTGGTCGGCATGAAAATCCCAACTGCCTAGCAAGGCCCACTTCTCTAGAATAACAATACCCCCATTAAAATATTTTTATATTTCCATAACTCCTCCAAAGAGTCAATCCACTGCTTGCATCAGAGCTGAGAGGTCCTGAGAGAAGTACTGAGGGACGGTGCTGGGAAGTTTTCAGGAAGTTATGTACAATATCCTGCCAGATCCACTCAAACTAATCTCAGCCTCAAAGTAGTTTAAAGTCCGATGTCCCTGCCATAGCTATACGTGGGTATCCATACACTATGGCCAAGCTGTATAGAAACCCATCAATCTACCAGAATGTTTCTGGGCCATTACCAACCCATGTCCCTTTACAGATTAATAACAAAAGTGTACAGCGCCAAACCAATAAATGCAAGCAAATAAAGGTCATAGATTAATAAGAAGAAAGTCCAAAAAGTCCATAATAAATAGATATTAACAAGTGTGGAAACCAATTGATGGTGAGAAGAAAAGGGAATCCAACACCAAGGGACTTCTTTTCACAAACGGTGCAACACCCCGTGCTCTAATAGGGATTTCTCCTTACCAGAATGTTTGACCCCCCGGTTAGGAGAGGTCAAACGAGTATTTGTCGAGATGACGAACTCTGGATATATAATACACATCCGGTGGTCAATGGCACTCGGTCCGTGAAAAGTAATAATTCCAAACACCTCCACACCTCCTAGTACTCTTCGGTAGGATGGTTTGAATATACCTCCGAAACAAAGGAGACTCAAATGGTGCAGTACGTTCAATTTATTGTTAAAATGGTAAAAAGTAAAAAACTCACGTGTCAGCAGATGATACAAACATGATGCACAAAATGGCCGCGGCTGTGGGCATGTCTACGTGTGGGCATGACTGACGCGTTTCGTCAGAGGTGGAGGTGTTTGGAATTATTACTTTTCACGGACCGAGTGCCATTGACCACCGGATGTGTATTATATGTCCAGAGTTCGTCATCTCGACAAATGCTCGTTTGACCTCTCCTAACCGGGGGTCGAATGTTCTGGTAAGGAGACATCCCTATTAGAGCACGTGGTGTTGCACCATTTGTGAAAAGAAGTCCCTTGGTGTTGGATTCCCTTTTCTTCTCACCATCAATTGGTTTCCACACTTGTTAATATCTATTTATTATGGACTTTTTGGACTTTCTTCCTATTAATCTATGACCTTTATTTGCTTGCATTTATTGGTTTGGCGCTGTACACTTTTGTTATTTATCCTATATGGTCTGATCTTACCCATGTACTGGCTGCCTTTAATTGACTAAGCGCGGCTACTCCTAGCTTCTATTCCCTTTACACATTGTCTGACTACTCACAGAGAAAGTAGATGCTGGACTTGGGTCTGCGAAGCTCCTTGATCAAATATTCTACATTTTCCTGTATGGGAAAAAGAAAAACATTGGATTTAAAAAGCCGGTTCCCCAAACACGCATCATGCACAGGTTTAGTTTAAAAGGAAGCTCCACTTTTCTGGCAAAAAATAGCAAATAAAAAAATAATATAGAATATACAATTGCTGCACAAGTCCTATGGTAATTGCAGGTTATTGTAAATGATGTTTCCTTTTTAATCTACAGCGCTGTCATTTTCTCTAACATGCAATGCAATATGGCGACAGAACAACCCCCCCCCCCCCCCCCAAAAAACAATGTAATTTCCTGCTTGTGTGATTGGCTCACTGATTTTCCCAGAAGTCTGCACACTTAGATAAAACCCTTTTTGGTGAGATACTCCCAAAGGTTAATCCCTTCTAAAGGGGTGCAGATGCTGCCACTTTCCTCATTGGAATCCTTCAAGTGCTGCAGCTGATGAGAATTATAAAATCTCTCCCGTTCACATTCACTCATGGACACAGACAGACAAACAGCCTTTTCTTCAGAATAACAATTAGTAGAAATCTACTATAAAGTTCACTAAAATCTGTGCAAAGTACACAGATCACCCAAAGGGGAATGTTTTATTCTCAATAAACGTGGAGTTACTCTTTACAGCCTACATCCAAGATGGGCAGCCCCCCGACCTCTTTGTAGCACCCCCTTTATTCCTTTGTTAAATAAAGGAATATTTATTGGATGAATGAACACAAAGCTACCAGAAAAGGGAATAAACGTTCAGCATGTAATGCAGTGTAACTCAATATTTCAGATATTAAAAAACATTTTCTATGCACACCTTTATTGAAGCCGTCTTTGCAGCAGTCACACATGACATCCTGGGGTCCATTAGAATGCAGAAAACCCGGATTCAATAAGAGGGGGAAATTTTAAACTGCAATTCGTGCTTAATTGTATGCAGTTCAATGGGGGGGGGGCAGAAGTATTTAAAAGGTGGAAGCTATAAAGACTAAACTTCTACTATAAAGTGAACCTGTCATCGCTGATGTTTAGCGTGTTAGTTCCTTGGCTGTCTTACTGCAATTTCAGAGTCCCTTACATTACATAGGTTTGATGACGAGGACAGGAGGAAAAAGATAGAGGGGTTATGTTAGTGACAGAGTACAGCTCCCTATGCTGAAAAAAAAAAATGTTAAGGTCAATTAAGTTATAAGTGTTGCTGGGCCGGTATTGAGTCAGTGCCCACCGCTCCCCCACCCTACAGCAACCCAAGACATTGCAGTCAAAGAAGAAAAATGCATGGCCTGACCACCAAGGTAGCGTAAACCAGGGGGCTCCAAACTTTCTAAATAAAGGGCCCTTTTTTGGTCCTTCAGACTTTAGGTGGGCCGGACTGTGGACTCTGGGAATAGAAAATGCATCAGGCTTGGTGGTCAGTGGGAGAAAAATAATTACATCACACCCCAGTGGTTAGTAGGAGGAATAGCACCCCCATCGTTCGTGTTATTGGAAGAAATAAGTATCTAATCGGCAGTAGTAGGAGAAATAGTGTCCCGTCGGTGTCAGTGGGAGGAATAGCATCCCCATCATTTGACATCAGTGGGAGAAATAGCGCCCCATCACTGGCATTAGTGGGAGAAATAGCGCCCAATCACTGGCATCAGTGGGAGGAACAGCACACCATTCTTTTGGTGTTAATGGGAAGAATGGTGCCCCATTATTGGTATCAGTGGGAAGAAAGGTTCCCAATCATTGGTATCAGTGGGAGGAATGGTGCCCCATCAATGGTATCAGTGGGAGGAATGGTGCTCCATCATTGGTATCAGTGGGAGGAATAGTGCCCCATCACTGGCATCAGTGGGAGAAATGGTGCCCCATCATTGGTATCAGTAGGAGGAATGTTGCCCCATCATTGGTGTTAGTGGGAAGAATTGTATCCCATCATTGGTATCAGGGTGAAGAATACAGCCCCATTATTGGTGTAAGTGGGAGGAATAGCTCCCCATCATTAATGTCAGTAGGAGGACTAGCGCCCCATCACTGGCATCAGTGGGAGGAATAGCACCCCATTATTGCTGCTCGTGAGAACAATGGCTCCCCATCATTGGTATCAGTAGGAAGAATGGTGCCCTGTCATTTGTATGGGTGAGAGGAATAGTGTCCCTTCAGGGTCAGTGGAAAGAAAAGTGCCCCATCACTGGCATCAGTGGGAGGATAGGCGCGCCATTATTGGTATCAGAGAAATGGAATAGCGTCCCATTATTGGTATCAGTGGAAGGAATAGTGTCCCATCATTAGTATCAATGGGAGGAATAGTGCCCCATCATTGGTATCAATGGGAGGAATAGCGCATCATCATTGATGTCAGAGGGAGGAATAGTGCCCCATCACTGGTATCAGTGGGAGGAATGGTGCCCCATCATTGGTATCAGTGGGAGGAATAGTGCATCATCACTGATGTCAGTGGGAAGAATAGTGCCCCATCACTGGTATCAGTGGGAGGAATAGCACCTCATTTTTGGCGTTAGTGGGAAGAATAGTGTCCCAAGAGCCGAATGAAGACAAGCAAAGGGCCATAGTTTGGAGACCATTGGCATAGACAATGGTGGTCACAGTGTAAAGGAGGAGCTAAAGGAACCTATAGGGAAAGATTTTCAGAACATCTACCCAAACAATGATAACCCATTCACACTCTACCCTGCTGATGCTTTTTATATTGACCCCAGCCTTCAACTTCACAAATATGCTCCTACCTGGAAGTAATAGAAAGCATGACCTGCTACAATGTAAAGTAGTGAGAGTACAGCTTGTATAACAGTGTAAATTTGCTGTTCTCTCAAAATAACTCAACACACAGCCATTAATGTCTAAACCACTGGCAACAAAAGTGAGTACACCCCTAAGAGTAAATGTCCAAAATGGGCCCAAAGTGCCAATATTGTGTGTGGCCACCATTATTTTCCAGCACTGCCTTAACCCTTTTGGGTATGAAGTTCACCAAAGCGTCACAGGTTGCCACTGGAGTCCTCTTCCACTCCTCCATGATGACATCACAGAGTTGGTGGATGTTGGAGACCTTGCGCTCCTCCACCTTCCATTTGAGGATGCTCCACAGATGCTCAATAGGGTTTAGGTCTGGAGACATGCTTGGCCAATCCATCACCTTTACCCTCAGCTTCTTTAGCAAGGCAGTGGTCGTCTTAGAGGTGTGTTTGGGGTCATTATCATGTTGGAATACTGCCCTGTGGCTCAGTGTCCGAAGAGAGGGGGATCATGCTCTACTTCAGTATGTCACAGTACATGTTGGCATTCATGGTTCCCTCAATGAACTGTAGCTCCCCAGTGCCGGCAGCACTCATGCAGCCCCAGACCATGACACTCTCACCACCATGCTTGACTGTAGGTAAGACACACTTGTCTTTGTACTCCTCACCTGGTTGCCGCCACACACGCTTGACACCATCTGAACCAAAAAAGTTTATCTTTGGCTCATCAAGCCACAGGACACGGTTCCAGTAATCCATGTCCTTAGTCTGCTTGTCTTCAACAAACTATTTGCAGGCTTTCTTGTGCATCATCTTTAGAAGAGGCTTCCTTCTGGGATGACAGCCATGCAGAACAATTTGATGCAGTATGCGGCGTATGGTCTGAGCACTGACAGACTGACCCCGACCCCTTCAACCTCTGCAGCAATGCTGGCAGCACTCATATGTCTATTTCCCAAAGACAACCTCTGGATATGATGCTGAGCAAATGGCTAATTGGGCCTAATTTGGACATTTTCACTTAGGGGTGTACTCACTTTTGTTGCTAGCTGTTTAGACATTAATGGCTGTGTGTTGAGTTATTTTGAGGGGACATCAAATTTACACTGTTATACAAGCTGTACACTCACTACTTTACATTGTAGCAAAGTGTCATTTCTTCAGTGTTGTCACATGAAAAGATATAATAAAATATTTACATAAATGTGAGGGGTGTGCTCAGTTTTGTGAGATACTGTAAATCCAATATAACATAGAAGATGTGAATGCATTGTTGTTCCTGTACAGCAGAGGTGTCAAACCCAATTTCATCGAGGGCCGCATCAGCATTATGGTTGCCCTCAAAGGGCCAGTTGTATCTGTAAGACTAGATGTCAAGAGCCCCCCACTATCAGAAGTGAAAAGTTCCCCACCCTCCCTTACATCACAGTGCACCCTCTTTATCTTGTGCTGCATCCTGGAAGAGGCTGGGAATGGAGATGGGAAGCAGAAAGTGCAGGGTCTAGAGGAGAACCAGAGGAGAGCTGGAGTTTGCTGAATGCTGAGACCAGGGGAGGTAGAGATGAGGTGGTGCTGCAACTGAACAGAGAGGTACAGAATTTGTATGAGAAGTTCTGTTCTCCTCTCTGCTGCTGACTGCTGAGACAAGGTAGGAACAGAGATGAGAGGCTAGCTGCAGGAGAGGTGCGAGGGCCACATGACATAGCCTGGAGGGCCGCATTCGGCCCACGGGCCTTGTGTTTGACACACGTGCTATACAGAGTATTTGATCTGGCTATAATATGGGAGGACATTTGGAGGACTGTCACTTGGGAGTTGTTTTATCAAGGTGTGAGAATGGGGAAAAAAGCACAAGCAATGTCTCCAGCTGTTTCCTTCTAACCAACAGAGTGCCAGCAACCATTCTGCCATCTGTTTTAGGGATACTTCATTTACAATAGAGCAATAAATGTTTTCTATAGTGTACCAGTCAGCCACACCACCCTTTCTTAAAGTAGAACTGAAGGTAAAACTTTTATCTTTATTTTGGATAGAGTGGAAATAGATTAGAACACCCGCCAGGTTTTATTGCTGTCTGTGTCCCCATTAGGGAGATTTACCCTCTTCATTTGTCCTGGTGACCATTATAAAGAAAAAAAAGAGAAAAAAAATATTCTGAATTCTAAGTGGTGTCACCAGAACAGAAATAAAGAGGACATCTTCCAATGGGGACACTAGTTCTGGTGACAACTAGGGATTCCCTCACTTTGGAGGGATTTCCGCTCACCCCCTGTTTTGGCTATGGGACAGGAAGTAAAGGGAGATCTCACTGGGACACAAAAAGCAAAACATGACAGAGGTTCAAACCCTCCCCTTCTCTATCCAAAATGATAAAAAAAGAAGCTTTAAATAACAGGATACTTACCGGTCCAGGGATCCAGCGCTGTCCTCACCCAGGCTGGTGCTTTGTGTTCCTGGCACCGGCATGTTTAATGCCGGAAGTCGGCCGTCACTCCTTGCGGCTTCACAACTGGCTTCTCAATGTGCATGAGCAAAATGTGCTGCACAAATGATCCCTCAGCCTCCTAGGACCTGTGACATGTCCCAAAAGGTTGTGGGAGGGAACTTACAGTAGAATGGTCTCGTTTTTTTAAGTACGCACTCCCCCCAAAAATAAAAAGTTTCAAAAGAAGAAGAGCGGAGGAGAACATAAAGTGGAACTTCCCCAATAGGGTGTAATTCTGCTTTAATGATCTGAGAACCCTGCTAATGATACAGGAGAGCTATTCCCAATCACACCCACTGGAAGGGACTTCTTGTCTCTCACATGCAGAAAACCCGATGTAGCCGAGTGTCAGAACAAAGACTTCTCACATTCCACAATTAACCACTTCAGCGCCAGGAGGTTAAACCCCCTTCCTGACCAGGCCCCTGTGTTTTGCGATACGGCACTGCAATGCTTTACCTGATAATTGTGCGGCCGTGTGAAGCTGTACCCAAATGAATAAATATTTGATCACTGCTGTGAAAAAGTAAAACTAATGCAGCCATCACCTCTAAGGACGGGTAATACTCAGCTTCCTATACAGACATCGGCCTCACCTTTCCACTGCTCTGGGATGATGCCGTCTCATCTCTGGAACACGGGTCTGGGAATGATATGTCCAGCTCTCACCGACACTCTCACCGGCTCCCCCTCCTCTGTGTACCACCATTCTGTATCGGTGGGTTTCCTGAAGAACAATCTCCGGTTAGTATGAAGCAATATTCAATCACCGAAATCACACCGCTATGGACGCCGGATAACATGGAAAGGAGGTCAATGATGTCTGACCAGCACAGATGTACAATAGGACAGTCCTGAATAAAATGTATGTGATCCCCTGGACCTCCAATCTTATCCTGACAATTCACCTCACCATAGACTCAGGATGATGTGTACACAGATGTTAAAAACGCCACGTTCAGATCTGCATAGTGCTTTTTTGTACAGATGTGAACGCAGCTCAATGATAGCTGATGTGTCCATACACACAGAAGGGTTTAGCAGAAAGTATGCAAAAAGTATGCAGGGTTTTAAAAGTATGCAAAATCTCAAGGCAATCCATTCAGACATTGGGTTCCCTGTCACATCCGAGACCTCAGTCACTGTCCCCAAACTTCTATCTATCAGACTTTAGAGGGGGCCGGACTAGGGCCAATGGCAGTAGAAAATGTCCTGGCATCCAGTGTGGGTAAGCAAAGCCCCATTGTTGATGTCAGTGGGAGGACTAGTGCCCCATCATTGGTGTCCGTGGGACAAATTTTTGCCCCATCGTTAGCATTAGTGGGACAAAATCTGCCCCATCATTAGTGTCAGTGGGAGGAGTTGTGCCCTTTCGTTGGTGTCAGTGGGAGGAGCAATGCCCCATCATTGGTGTCAGTGGGAGGAATTGTGCCCCATCATTGATGTCAGAGGGAGGAGCTGTGCCCCATTGTTAGTGTCAGTGGGAGGAATAGTGGCTCATTGTTGGTGACAATGGAAGGAATTTTTTCCCCACCATTGGCAGTCACAGACGCCCTGCAGACCAACGGGGCCACATCCAGGGAGGCTTTAAGGATATATTGCAACCCCTGTATCAACTGGTCCGTCAATTCCGCCAGCTCCGGGGGATGTTGACTCCCTTCCAAATCCTGGCGCAGGATTCTAGCCCATTCCGTTAAAGTCGGAGAGACCAAGGCAATGGCGAACACCGGCCTCAATATTGAACCTGTCACAGTGAAAAGATGGCGGACCAGGACCTCAGCCTTCCTGTCTGTAGGATCTTTAAAGGACAGAGTGTCCTCCACCGGTAACAAGGTGGCTGTAACGGAACCGCGACCCACACTGTGTTTGTGGGCCTCCGTCAGTATACCGCTTCCTCCCAGTCTTAAACATAGATATGAAATATCCTAGCCCCCACCATACAAAGCTAGCCGACAACTTAGCTTGTACAAGTTCTGGAACCTTCTCTTTATTAAACACTTTCACACTCAATATATACAGCACAAGGAAACATCCCCCTCCTGATCAATCTACTACCCCAGGTCAGGTGGGCCTGATTACATTATCATATGCAGATAGCCTTGTATACAGAATTATAATTACCCTGAACTCATTATCTAAAGGACAGCCAACACAAACAGTATTCTACTTTTCTACCAGTAACTAATAGATGACAATGATTCAATCAACCTGAGCCAATTAACTAGCAGACTGCCGTCCTCGAGCTCCTGAAATACAATACACATTATTATGAGTGTAAACACAGAACCCATTGTAGATAACAGGTGAGTAAATCAGCTTATTCAACAATGTCTGGAAGACAGGTGGTTGAGTTGATATTAGCATCTGATGAGTCTTACTGTCTTGGGCAGACATGGACTTGAATCCAAAGTAACATTACTCCAAGTGCCCCACATATAGTGTCTGTCTTTTATTCCCGCTTCTTTCCCTGTCTCTTCTACAGGGTCAAATCTACCTTTGATACCAGCGACTGCAGGACCACCATCATGGCCGCCAGGGCAGACGTAGATTCGGAGGGTCCTGCAGCCTTCCTAGAAATGGGGTACCAGAGGGGTCGGGAGGTCACAGGAAGGAACGACAACCTCAGAATGGGCCACTTCCACCCAAAGTTTCCCAGAGAAGAAAAAAAGGTGGAACAAACTACTCACCACACCTTTGGAGACCGTGTGGGCACCACTCCAGGCAGAACACCTCCCCATCTTGGATTGGGGGAGCTGTGGGCCAGGGGTGTGCTGCGACTCAGGCCATGATCTGGTCGTGTGCGTCCTTGCGAGGTGTTCCACTTATTGCCCAGCACCCTTCCAGTGGGGCTATGTCGTGGCCGACTGAGGGCAGAGCTACAGTCTACATGTGCTCGATGGCCAGACTGAGAGGACCGTCAGATCTAGAAAATCCAGTGCGTCACCTAGTCCGGCAGTTGATTGTAGTTCTCACAGGAACAACTTGATTGTAGAAAGAAAAAAACAAAAAAGGAAAAAAGTTCCATTTAAATTTAGAAAAAAAAGCTAGGGCCAAAGATCCCAGCAAGGAGCTAGGTCATTACTCCTGACTAGGCAGAAAAAAACTGAGGTTCTAGAGCGGGAAGTTTGAGTATACCTCCTGGGACTGCCCATGGGCGTAGTAAAAGCCTTGTTAAATAATGTTAACCCTTTACAGCATAGTGTCCTACTCCTAGGAAGAGCAGCATAACCCAACGGTCAATGAAGATATGAAGCTGTGTCCGTCAATGAACGAAAGAGAAATATTGTTTTATTTTCAGAATTGTCGCTCTTTTTTTGATTATAGCGCAAAAAATAAAAATCGCACAGGTGATCAAATACCAACAAAAGAAAGCTCTATTTGTAGGAAAAAAAGGACATAAATTTTATTAGGGTAAAGCGTTGTACAACCACGCAATTGTCAGTCATTTAGGGGGTAAATTCTTCCGGTCCAGAAGTTTTTAAATGACTGATAAGCAGTCCTTTATTTACCCAGTGCCATTCATAGTTAGCACTGGATAAATATCCATCCAGTGTCTGATGTGCCCCAATAATTGCTGCGTACCGAGCTGTCAGAGGGAAACACCTCAAAAAAGGGGAACCTTTTTTCTGCCGAGGGCCATTTGGGCATTTTTAAAATCATTCGGGGGCCGTACAAAATTATCAACTTAAAAATTAGCCTATTATATTTGGTTGAACATTTAATTAACTCACCCCTAATGTGATGGCTGCAACTGCTTCTCTTTGGTGAGGTGTGTGATGTTAGCTGGTATTGATGATGTTGCTACTCGCAATTGGTTTTCCAGGTTTGCCCGCTTAATGCAGAGTGATGAGTGCCCCAATCAATGCAGAGTGATGAGTGCCCCAATCAATGCAGAGTGATGAGTGCCCCAATCAATGCAGAGTGATGAGTGCCCAATCAATGCAGAGTGATGAGTGCCCCCCACATATCAATGCAGAGTGATAAGTGCCCCCACATATCAATGCAGAGTGATGAGTGCCCCACATATCAATGCAGAGTGATGAGTGCCCCCCCCCCATATCAATGCAGACTGATGAGTGCCCCACATATCAATGCAGACTGATGAGTGCCCCACATATCAATGCAGAGTGATGAGTGCCCCCACAGATCAATGCAGAGTGATGAGTGCCCCCACATATCAATACAGAGTGATGAGTGCCCCCACATATCAATGCAGAGTGATGAGTGCCCCCCCATATCAATGCAGAGTGATGAGTGCCCCCACAGATCAATGCAGAGTGATGAGTGCCCCCACATATCAATGCAGAGTGATGAGTGCCCCACATATCAATGCAGAGTGATGAGTGCCCCCCCATATCAATGCAGACTGATGAGTGCCCTCACATATCAATGCAGAGTCATGAGTGCCCCCCCATATCAATGCAGAGTGATGAGTGCCCCCACATATCAATACAGAGTGATGAGTGCCCCCCCATATCAATGCAGAGTGATGAGTGCCCCCACATATCAATGCAGAGTGATGAGTGCCCCCCCATATCAATACAGAGTCATGAGTGCCCCCACATATCAATGCAGAGTGATGAGTGCCCCCCCATATCAATGCAGAGTGATGAGTGCCCCCCATATCAATACAGAGTGATGAGTGCCCCCCCATATCAATACAAAGTCATGAGTGCCCCCACATATCAATACAGAGTGATGAGTGCCCCCCCATATGTGTGCAGAGTGATTAGTGCCCCCCCATATCAATACAGAGTGATGAGTGCCCCCCCATATCAATACAGAGTGATGAGTGCCCCCACATATCAATGCAGAGTGATGAGTGCCCCCCATATCAATGCAGAGTGATGAGTGCCCCCACATATCAATGCAGAGTGATGAGTGCCCCCCATATCAATGCAGAGTGATGAGTGCCCCCACATATCAATACAGAGTGATGAGTGCCCCATATATCAATACAGAGTGATGAGTGCCCCACATATCAATGCAGAGTGATGAGTGCCCCCCCATATCAATACAGAGTGATGAGTGCCCCCCCATATCAATGCAGAGTGATGAGTGCCCCCCCATATCAATACAGAGTGATGAGTGCCCCCCATATCAATGCAGAGTGATGAGTGCCCTCCCCCCCATATCAATGCAGAGTGATGAGTGCCCCCCCCCCATATCAATGCAGAGTGATGAGTGCCCCCACATATCAATGCAGAGTGATGAGTGCCCCCCATATCAATGCAGAGTGATGAGTGCCCCCACATATCAATACAGAGTGATGAGTGCCCCCCATATCAATACAGAGTGATGAGTGCCCCACATATCAATGCAGAGTGATGAGTGCCCCCACATATCAATGCAGAGTGATGAGTGCCCCCACATATCAATGCAGAGTGATGAGTGCCCCCACATATCAATGCAGAGTGATGAGTGCCCCCACATATCAATACAGAGTCATGAGTGCCCCCCCATATCAATGCAGAGTGATGAGTGCCCCCCATATCAATACAGAGTGATGAGTGCCCCCCCATATCAATACAGAGTCATGAGTGCCCCCACATATCAATGCAGAGTGATGAGTGCTCCCCCATATCAATGCAGAGTGATGAGTGCCCCCACATATCAATACAGAGTCATGAGTGCCCCCCCATATCAATGCAGAGTGATGAGTGCCCCCCATATCAATACAGAGTGATGAGTGCCCCCCCATATCAATACAGAGTCATGAGTGCCCCCACATATCAATGCAGAGTGATGAGTGCCCCCCCCCCATATCAATGCAGAGTGATAAGTGCCCCACATATCAATGCAGAGTGATGAGTGCCCCCCATATCAATGCAGAGTGATGAGTGCCCCACATATCAATACAGAGTGATGAGTGCCCCCACATATCAATGCAGAGTGATGAGTGCCCCACATATCAATGCAGAGTGATGAGTGCCCCCCCATATCAATACAGAGTGATGAGTGCCCCCACATATCAATACAGAGTCATGAGTGCCCCCACATATCAATGCAGAGTGATGAGTGCTCCCCCATATCAATGCAGAGTGATGAGTGCTCCCCCATATCAATGCAGAGTGATGAGTGCCCCCCCATATCAATACAGAGTCATGAGTGCCCCCACATATCAATGCAGAGTGATGAGTGCTCCCCCATATCAATGCAGAGTGATGAGTGCCCCACATATCAATACAGAGTGATGAGTGCCCCCCCATATCAATACAGAGTCATGAGTGCCCCCACATATCAATGCAGAGTGATGAGTGCTCCCCCATATCAATGCAGAGTGATGAGTGCCCCACATATCAATACAGAGTGATGAGTGCCCCCCCCCCATATCAATACAGAGTCATGAGTGCCCCCACATATCAATGCAGAGTGATGAGTGCCCCCCCATATCAATGCAGAGTGATGAGTGCCCCCCATATCAATACAGAGTGATGAGTGCCCCCCCATATCAATACAAAGTCATGAGTGCCCCCACATATCAATACAGAGTGATGAGTGCCCCCCATATGTGTGCAGAGTGATTAGTGCCCCCCCATATCAATACAGAGTGATGAGTGCCCCCCCCATATCAATACAGAGTGATGAGTGCCCCCACATATCAATGCAGAGTGATGAGTGCCCCCCATATCAATGCAGAGTGATGAGTGCCCCCACATATCAATGCAGAGTGATGAGTGCCCCCACATATCAATGCAGAGTGATGAGTGCCCCCCATATCAATACAGAGTGATGAGTGCCCCCACATATCAATGCAGAGTGATGAGTGCCCCCCATATCAATGCAGAGTGATGAGTGCCCCCACATATCAATACAGAGTCATGAGTGCCCCCCCATATCAATGCAGAGTGATGAGTGCCCCCCATATCAATACAGAGTGATGAGTGCCCCCCCATATCAATACAGAGTCATGAGTGCCCCCACATATCAATGCAGAGTGATGAGTGCCCCCCCCATATCAATGCAGAGTGATGAGTGCCCCACATATCAATGCAGAGTGATGAGTGCCCCCCATATCAATGCAGAGTGATGAGTGCCCCACATATCAATACAGAGTCATGAGTGCCCCCACATATCAATGCAGAGTGATGAGTGCCCCACATATCAATGCAGAGTGATGAGTGCCCCCCCATATCAATACAGAGTGATGAGTGCCCCCCATATCAATGCAGAGTGATGAGTGCTCCCCCATATCAATGCAGAGTGATGAGTGCCCCCCCATATCAATACAGAGTCATGAGTGCCCCCACATATCAATGCAGAGTGATGAGTGCTCCCCCATATCAATGCAGAGTGATGAGTGCCCCACATATCAATACAGAGTGATGAGTGCCCCCCCCCCCATATCAATGCAGAGTGATGAGTGCCCCACATATCAATGCAGAGTGATGAGTGCCCCCCCATATCAATGCAGAGTGATGAGTGCCCCCCCCCCATATCAATGCAGAGTGATGAGTGCTCCCCCATATCAATGCAGAGTGATGAGTGCCCCACATATCAATGCAGAGTGATGAGTGCCCCCACATATCAATGCAGAGTGATGAGTGCCCCCACATATCAATGCAGAGTGATGAGTGCCCCCACATATCAATGCAGAGTGATGAGTGCTCCCCCATATCAATGCAGAGTGATGAGTGCCCCCCCCCCCAAATCAATGCAGAGTGATGAGTGCCCCACATATCAATGCAGAGTGATGAGGAGTGCCCCCCTATATCAATGCAGAGTGATGAGTGCTCCCCCATATCAATGCAGAGTGATGAGTGCCCCCCCCCAAATCAATGCAGAGTGATGAGTGCCCCACATATCAATGCAGAGTGATGAGTGCCCCCCCCCCATATCAATGCAGAGTGATGAGTGCCCCACATATCAATGCAGAGTGATGAGTGCCCCCACAGATCAATGCAGAGTGATGAGTGCCCCCACATATCAATACAGAGTGATGAGTGCCCCCACATATCAATGCAGAGTGATGAGTGCCCCCCCATATCAATGCAGAGTGATGAGTGCCCCCACAGATCAATGCAGAGTGATGAGTGCCCCCACATATCAATGCAGAGTGATGAGTGCCCCACATATCAATGCAGAGTGATGAGTGCCCCCCCATATCAATGCAGACTGATGAGTGCCCTCACATATCAATGCAGAGTCATGAGTGCCCCCCCATATCAATGCAGAGTGATGAGTGCCCCCACATATCAATACAGAGTGATGAGTGCCCCCCCATATCAATGCAGAGTGATGAGTGCCCCCACATATCAATGCAGAGTGATGAGTGCCCCCCCCATATCAATACAGAGTCATGAGTGCCCCCACATATCAATGCAGAGTGATGAGTGCCCCCCCATATCAATGCAGAGTGATGAGTGCCCCCCATATCAATACAGAGTGATGAGTGCCCCCCCATATCAATACAAAGTCATGAGTGCCCCCACATATCAATACAGAGTGAAGAGTGCCCCCCCATATGTGTGCAGAGTGATTAGTGCCCCCCCATATCAATACAGAGTGATGAGTGCCCCCCCCATATCAATGCAGAGTGATGAGTGCCCCCCATATCAATGCAGAGTGATGAGTGCCCCCACATATCAATGCAGAGTGATGAGTGCCCCCCATATCAATGCAGAGTGATGAGTGCCCCCACATATCAATACAGAGTGATGAGTGCCCCATATATCAATACAGAGTGATGAGTGCCCCCCCATATCAATGCAGAGTGATGAGTGCCCCCCCATATCAATACAGAGTGATGAGTGCCCCCCATATCAATGCAGAGTGATGAGTGCCCCCCCCCATATCAATGCAGAGTGATGAGTGCCCCCCCCCCCCCATATCAATGCAGAGTGATGAGTGCCCCCACATATCAATGCAGAGTGATGAGTGCCCCCCATATCAATGCAGAGTGATGAGTGCCCCCACATATCAATACAGAGTGATGAGTGCCCCCCATATCAATACAGAGTGATGAGTGCCCCACATATCAATGCAGAGTGATGAGTGCCCCCACATATCAATGCAGAGTGATGAGTGCCCCCACATATCAATGCAGAGTGATGAGTGCCCCCACATATCAATACAGAGTCATGAGTGCCCCCCCATATCAATGCAGAGTGATGAGTGCCCCCCATATCAATACAGAGTGATGAGTGCCCCCCCATATCAATACAGAGTCATGAGTGCCCCCACATATCAATGCAGAGTGATGAGTGCTCCCCCATATCAATGCAGATTGATGAGTGCCCCCCATATCAATGCAGAGTGATGAGTGCCCCCACATATCAATACAGAGTCATGAGTGCCCCCCCATATCAATGCAGAGTGATGAGTGCCCCCCATATCAATACAGAGTGATGAGTGCCCCCCATATCAATACAGAGTCATGAGTGCCCCCACATATCAATGCAGAGTGATGAGTGCCCCCCCCCATATCAATGCAGAGTGATAAGTGCCCCACATATCAATGCAGAGTGATGAGTGCCCCCCATATCAATGCAGAGTGATGAGTGCCCCCACATATCAATGCAGAGTGATGAGTGCCCCACATATCAATGCAGAGTGATGAGTGCCCCCCCATATCAATACAGAGTGATGAGTGCCCCCCATATCAATGCAGAGTGATGAGTGCTCCCCCATATCAATGCAGAGTGATGAGTGCCCCCCCATATCAATACAGAGTCATGAGTGCCCCCACATATCAATGCAGAGTGATGAGTGCTCCCCCATATCAATGCAGAGTGATGAGTGCCCCACATATCAATACAGAGTGATGAGTGCCCCCCCATATCAATACAGAGTCATGAGTGCCCCCACATATCAATGCAGAGTGATGAGTGCCCCCCCATATCAATGCAGAGTGATGAGTGCCCCCCATATCAATACAGAGTGATGAGTGCCCCCCCATATCAATACAAAGTCATGAGTGCCCCCACATATCAATACAGAGTGATGAGTGCCCCCCCATATGTGTGCAGAGTGATTAGTGCCCCCCATATCAATACAGAGTGATGAGTGCCCCCCCCATATCAATACAGAGTGATGAGTGCCCCCACATATCAATGCAGAGTGATGAGTGCCCCCCATATCAATGCAGAGTGATGAGTGCCCCCACATATCAATGCAGAGTGATGAGTGCCCCCACATATCAATGCAGAGTGATGAGTGCCCCCCATATCAATGCAGAGTGATGAGTGCCCCCACATATCAATACAGAGTCATGAGTGCCCCCCCATATCAATGCAGAGTGATGAGTGCCCCCCATATCAATACAGAGTGATGAGTGCCCCCCCATATCAATACAGAGTCATGAGTGCCCCCAAATATCAATGCAGAGTGATGAGTGCCCCCCCCCCCCATATCAATGCAGAGTGATGAGTGCTCCCCCATATCAATGCAGAGTGATGAGTGCCCCACATATCAATACAGAGTGATGAGTGCCCCCCCCCCATATCAATGCAGAGTGATGAGTGCCCCACATATCAATGCAGAGTGATGAGTGCCCCCCCATATCAATGCAGAGTGATGAGTGCCCCCACATATCAATGCAGAGTGATGAGTGCCCCACATATCAATGCAGAGTGATGAGTGCCCCACATATCAATGCAGAGTGATGAGTGCCCCCACATATCAATGCAGAGTGATGAGTGCCCCACATATCAATACAGAGTGATGAGTGCCCCCACATATCAATGCAGAGTGATGAGTGCCCCACATATCAATGCAGAGTGATGAGTGCCCCCACATATCAATGCAGAGTGATGAGTGCCCCCACAGATCAATGCAGAGTGATGAGTGCCCCCACATATCAATGCAGAGTGATGAGTGCCCCCACATATCAATGCAGAGTGATGAGTGCCCCCACATATCAATGCAGAGTGATGAGTGCCCCCACAGATCAATGCAGAGTGATGAGTGCCCCCACATATCAATACAGAGTGATGAGTGCCCCACATATCAACGCAGAGTGATGAGTGCCCCCACATATCAATGCAGAGTGATGAGTGCCCCCCCCCCATATCAATGCAGAGTGATGAGTGCCCCCACATATCAATGCAGAGTGATGAGTGCCCCCACATATCAATGCAGAGTGATGAGTGCCCCCCCATATCAATGCAGAGTGATGAGTGCCCCCCCAATCAATGCAGAGCAGGGTTCTTCTACTTACCCGGCGCGGGCGCTCGCATACGAAGTCACACCTCCGGGACCGACTCATATGATAGACGTCACTACTGTGCTGTCTATCATAGGTAGGAGACGTGACTTTGTATGACAGCGGCCGCGCTGGGTAAGCAAATGAACCCGCTCTGCGTGTAATCAGGAGGCGCTCCCCCTCCCCTTCCCCTCCGGAGGCAGCCCAATGGCAGGGCCGGATCAGATGGCTTCAGGGGTCGCATACGGCCCGTGGGCCGTAGGTTCCCCTCCCCTGCTGTACAGCATCTAAACTGTGATCTGTGGGTGTCTGCGGCAATGCAGAGGCTCCCACAGACTATTCCTTTAGCTCCAGGTCTGTATAAAAGGTAAAAACCTTTGGTTATGGAATTGGAGGAAATAATCAATGGTCTACGAGTGCAGCAATGTCACCACACTTGTACTCCATTGAAATCTGCAAGTACCTCTGCCATGGTGGCGTATGGAACTTGTAGTCTTACACAGATTCACAGAGTCTTGTAGTCCTAACACAGATCTGAGTGAACGGATGATATGACTTAGGACAGAGGGGGGCAGATAGAGGGTAGGGGGGCTTGAGAATGGCACCATGATTCATGTTACACTACAGGTATCAGTGTAACATTGGCATGGTCAGAAAGGTGGAATTAGCCTGTAAGAGAAGCTACAGGTGATATTATCTGAAGATCCTAACCAGACACATATACAGAGCTCTACATTTTAAAGGCCAGTGTGGAGCAGCAGATGGGTTTGGAGCAGCTCCTCCACACTGGGCCTAAGGGAGTTACTTAGGCCAACCAAACATGGATCAATATTCAGCTGCTTCAGCAGGGACCGGCTGATATTGGCTCCGTGTATGGACACTGTGCTCTATCTACTAATCCACTTCTGTACATCCGCCCTGTCAGATTTTCCCCACTAGATCAGCTCTGCAGGCTATAGCCTACAACACTGATTAGGGTACTATGACGGTGGGGAAGTCTCCCTGTCATCAGAATACAATAGCTTGGAAGGGAGCAAATAGATCAAGTGTGTGGAAGGGGGAATCCAGGCTGTTATTTAGCCCATTGAACCCCTGGTTGAATGGAAAAACTGACTTATCTATGGGCTGCCTTACACTGACACCATCCTTTGGGCCACTGAAAACATGAGGGGAATCTCGTTACCATTTTTCTTAAAAACATAAAACCCTTAAAGATGAACGAAAGCCTCACATTGAGTCTTCACTCAAAATCTTCTCCTATACTGAACCGCATCCCAACCCCCGCCGCCTTCTTACTGCAACAGTGCGACCCTCCGAAGCGAACCGACATCAGTCTCACACCTACACATAGGGCCGGGGTCTGCAACCTTTAAAACAAAAAGAGCCACTTGGACCCGTTTCCGAAGAAAAAAAAAAAACTGGGAGCCGCAAAACCATTGCAACATTTTAAACAAATATAACACTGCATATATGCCCACTTTCAATGCAGTGACCAGCGTACATGCCCCCTTTCAATGCAGTGACCAGCGTACATGCCCCTATTAATGTAGTGACCAGCGTACATGCCCCCTTCAATGTAGTGACCAGCGTACATGTCCCCTTCAAAGCATCTCTTCACTTACCTGCCATCACCATGCCTGGCGTGCTGCTGACGGGAGTCGGGTCTCGGTCGGATGTCTTCTTCTTCTTCCTCGACCTGCATTCGCGCCGCTGTCCTCCTCTCTGACGGCGGGCGGGAAGGTGATCCCTGCTCTATCCTCCATCTCTGCTCTATCCTCCATCTCTGCTCTATCCTCCATCTCTGCTCTATCCTCCATCCCTGCTCTATCCTCCATCTCTGCTCTATCCTCCATCCCTGCTCTATCCTCCATCCCTGCTCTATCCTCCATCATCTTTGACACATTCAACTTCACTTCCAGAACTACATTTGTGGTACCTCACGAACCGCTCAGGACATGGACGCCCCAGAGCATGCCGGTGTTCCGTGAGAATTACCTACCCTTGAGAAAAACCTACCCTCGTCACTTCCGGTTGCACGGCAATGTGTTTAATGCGGCGGTTTCATTAAAACAGCTGGCCTGCAATAGGAGTCATCACCGCTCCTGTCCCTGTCACTTCCCTGATCTGGGCTGGTAAATATAAAAGCGGCGGCGGGTGTATGAAAACATAAATCACGGAGCCGAGAGCCGCTTTTATATTTACTAGCCAAGATCAGGGTAGTGACAGGGAGAGGAGCGGAGATGACTCCTAGTGCAGCCCAGCTGTTTTAATTTAACCGCCGCGTCGGTAGGTTTTTATCACGGACACCGTGATAATTTCATACTAGTGCGCATGCGCACTAGTCTGATCCTCAGCTGCTCCATTACGTATCAGGGGCTTTGAGCATGCGCACTGCGGCACTGCTCAGCTGTTTCTGGCCGGAAGTGACGAGGGTAGGTTTTTCTCACGGGGTAGGTAATTCTCACGTTACACTGGTGTGGGCGGCAGAGTCCCCGTGCTGGTGTGTAGGTCGCCCTCAGGAGAGGTAACATTGGTGTGTATGATGAGGGGGGGACAGATCTTCAGGGGTCTCCCCCCTGGATGTATAGAGGCCTCCCCTCCCCCTCTCATAGATCAGACACACTGCCCTCCCCTCCTCATACATCACATTACACTTTTATCTGACAGAAAGTTCACTTTTTGGTTGTTTGGATGAAGTTAGGCAAAGTTTAGGGGGGGGGGCGGTAAAAATGTGCCATTAAGCCGTGTATTTAGTACTCCCCTTAGGCTGCAATGGCAGCGGACGGCAGTGTTTACATGGCAAAAAAAAAAATCTGACATGTTGCACTCACAACAACAGACGCAACGTACTAAGCGAATGGGGAAATGCAGGAACCGCGTTGTTGTTTGGCAAAAATGGGGTTTAACCTCTTCCCTTCCGGGCGATATCACCCCATTCCTACCCAGGACAATTCTCAGCTTTCAGCGCTGTCACACTTTGAATGACAAGTGGGTGGTCGGTCGGTCAGTCGTGCAACGCTGTACCCAAATTATATTTCTAGCATTTTTTCCATACAAATGTTGCTTTTTTTTGGTGGTATTTATTCACCGCTGGGTTTTATTTTTTACAAAAAAAAAAAAAAAAAGACTGAAAATAAAAAAAAAAAAATTAAAAAACTGTCAGTATATTTTGTGAATAAGTAATTTTTTCTCCTTCACTGATGTGCGCTGATGAGACGGCACTGATAAGGAAGCACTAATATGCTGCAATGATATGTGGCACTGGTGGGCGGCACTGATGTGCAACACGGTTGTGCAGGCACTGATTGGGGGGCACTGCTGGGGCTTTACTGTAATCATGGCACTGATGATCAGTGCCCAGATTACCTGTCCTGGTCACCCCTTTGAGGAGGATCCTCTGATCGGCACTTCCACATTAACATGCGATTAGCTGTGATTGAACAAAGCTGATCACATAGGTAAGAGCCGCGTTATTGGCTCTTTACCAAGATCGGGGGCACCACTGCTATTTTTAGGCCTAGGCCGACACTTTGAAAATAACCCCCCTAGATCCGTTGCACTGGCTGCTAAAAAAAAAAAAAAGAAAATGGCCGCAGCTTGCCCGACATGCGCCACCGCCGTTCGAGAAAGCCCGTACACATTCGGCTATTTCCGGGCAGGCGACGCATGCGCGGCAACTTAATGGCGCCAGGCGGGCTACGGGTGGAAAATGGCACACTGCATCTGATGGCCGGCTACGGGTGGCAAGTGACACACTGCATCTAATGGCCGGCTATGGGTGGCAAGTGGCACACTGCATCTGGTGGCCGGCTACGGGTGGCAAGTGGCACACTGCATCTGGTGGCCGGCTACGGGTGGCAAGTGACACACTGCATCTAATGGCTGGCTACTGGTGGCAAGTGGCACACTGCATCTGGTGGCCGGCTACGGGTGGCAAGTGGCACACTGCATCTGGTGGCCCGCTACGGGTGGCAAGTGGCACACTGCTTCTGGTGGCCGGCTATGGGTGGCAAGTGGCACACTGCATCTGGTGGCCCGCTACGGGTGGCAAGTGGCACACTGCATCTGGTGGCTGGCTACGGGTGGCAAGTGACACTGCATCTGGTGGCTGGCTACGGGTGGCAAGTGGCACACTGCATATGATGGCAGGCTATGGTTGGCAAATGGCACACTGCATCTGGTGGCCCGCTACAGGTGGCAAGTGGCACACTGCTTCTGGTGGCCGGCTATGGGTGGCAAGTGGCACACTGCATCTGGTGGCCGGCTATGGGTGGCAAGTGACACACTGCATTTGGTGACCGGCTATGGGTGGCAAGTGGCACCCTGCATCTGGTGGCCAGCTATGGGTGGCAAGTGGCCCCCTGCATCTGGTGGCCAGCTATGGGTGGCAAGTGGCACACTGCATCTGGTGGCCGGCTAAGGGTGGCAAGTGGCACACTGCATCTGGTGGCCGGCAACTGGTGGCAAGTGGCACACTGCATCTGGTGGCAGGCTACGGGTGGCAAGTGGCACACTGCATCTAAAGGCAGACAGCGGTGGCAGGCGATGGTGGCTACTGATTCTACATTATGATGAGTTGAAATATTTTATTATATATTACAATGTAATAATAGAAATAATGTGATTGAATGATTTTGATTTTTACATTTTTTGGGGGGGGGGGGGGGATTTCATATAAAAAAAAAAATGTGAAAAATATTGTTATTTTTTCAAAATTTACGCTCCTTTTTTGTTTATAGCGCAAAAAGTAAAAATCGCACAGGTGATCAAATACCACCAAAAGAAAGCTCTGTTTGTGGGAGAAAAAAAAGGACGTAAATTTCGTTTGGGTACGGCGTTGCATGACCGCGCAATTGTCAGTTAAAGTCGCACAGTGCCGAATCACAAAAAGTGGCCCAGACGTAAGACAGCAAAATCCTCCGGTGGTAAAGTGGTTAAAAGAGTGACTGAAAAAAGCAGAAACAATCCTCAATGAACATATATAACACAGAGAAAAGACAGAGACTAAAAACAATGTCCCAAACAGTCCCTAGACCAAACTATGTTTTGGACTGTAGAGAGATACTTGACTGTTACAGAGTTATGTCTGATCAACGGGTCTACGCGTTTCGCAGCGTGCTTCTTCAGGACTGGTTTATATCAGAATAGTTCTGCTCAGGTAGTGCAGCAAATGCCTCCCGGGCGGACATAGAGGATGCGGTAAGAAGGAAGGGATTTTTGTAGGGTCATGTAGAGTTTGATCAGACAACATGCAATTATAAATTTTTTTATAAATTTTTTTATTAATCATTAATTGCTTTGGTTTATTCTACGATGTGCCTCCGAAAGTCCATGCTTTTTGTGAAATGATGGTTTGGTTTTTTTCCAACCATACATTTCCCAACTTTTTTCTCAATGGGCAGTACATAGCTTTAGGCGTGGATATAAGGCAGCTTTTCACCTGCCAGGAGTTTTGGGGTTCAGAGGAGCAAAGGAAATGCCCCGTCTGCATGATGCCTTAGGGGGGTAAAACAGACAATGAAAAGGCAATACAGCACCACCTGCCTATTACACTCTGAAAAGTGATCCAAACAGGGATCACACTTTAAACCGCAAAACAAGTATAAAGGCATTTTAATGGGTCCTCTCCTTCTGGTAGGAGGTTGATATATACACTGGTTTGTGTACATATCATCATGGTTCTTGCAGTGCTATTAACCGCTTGCTGACCGCCGCAAATAGATATACTGCGGCGATCAGCCCCAGTCAGGCAAAGTGACGTATATATACGTCACTAGCCTGTGACCGGTTTGTGAGCCAATAGCGGGCGAGCGCCCGCCCCGCCCCGGCTCGTTCACTGAGGAGTCCACGCGTGTGACTGGCGGACCCGATGTCCGCCGGTCACACTACAATCGTCGGTAGAGAGGGAGAAAGGCGGACGGCTTATGTAAACAAGCCGCCTGTCATTCTCCCCTGTGTAAAAATGGAGATCAGACGGTTCTACTATGTAGAACCGTTGATCTCTGTTTTTACAATAGTACACATGTCCCATCACAGTTAGAAGCACACCCCTAGGACACTTAACCCCTCCCTCTCCAATACAGTTAACCCCCTTCCCTGCCAGTGTCATTTTTACAGTAACAGTGCATAAGTATAGCACTGATTACTGTAGTAATGTCACTGGTACCCCCAAAAGTGTCAAAAATGTCAGTCAAGGGTCCGATCTGTCCGCTGCAATGTCGAAGTCCCGCAAAAAAAATCGCAGATCGCCGCCATTACTCGTTAAAAAAAAAACACCAAAAATGACAAAAATCTTTCCCTTTGTTAGTAAACGCGATAACTTTTGCGCAAACTAGGGCTGGGCGATTTTGCCTAAAAAGAAAATCTTCGATTTTTAAAGAAAAATTCGAGTTTCGATTCGATTTTCGATTTTTTTTTCCAATGCACTTAAAAAATGACTGCAGAGTCTGGAGGGAGGACTGAGGAGAAGGAGAAGCGCTGTATATGTGTGTCTGACTCTGACGGACTACCGCCGCGCCTGGATGTGACGTCAGCTGCGGGCGGTGCGTCTGTACAGGGACTGCGCTGTGATAGGTACAGTCCAGAGAACGAGTCCACAGTAACCGGCCACCTTTTTTAGTTTAACTTTGAAACTATTTTTTTTTTCAAACTCGAGTTTTTTCTACAATACTTTTTTCTGCCTTGTGCAGCCACCGAACTCCCAGGCGGTGCGTCTGTACAGGCCGGGGCTGCGGCGCGCTGTGATAGGTACAGTCTCCCCGGCCTGGATGTGACGTCAGCTGCGGAGCGGGCGGTGCGTCTGTACAGGCCGGTGTTGTAAAATTTTGTCGGACCCGTGAAAAAATCGGACCTCGTCACTTCCGGTGACAGAGCATCACAAAACAGCTGATAGGAGTCATCCGTGCGCATGCGCAGAAGACATTTTTCGAGGTTTGGAAAAATATAACAGAGAGCGGACAGCTGATTGAGAGGAGGCGGGGCTGAGGTGCGACGGAGGATGGAGGACTCCGCCGCATCATCGAGACATTAGGGACGGAGGCACATATGCAAAGCTGGCGGAGGAGGCGGGATGGAGGTGAGGCCGTGTAATAAATGCAGGGCTTAAGCGACTCCTTCTGTTTTATTATCTTTAGTAATTATCGTATTATTTATCCTTAGGATTTCATTACATTTAGTATTTCTTATTTTGTATTATAGAAATACTAAATGTTATGAAATCCTAAGGATAAATAATACGATAATTGCTAAAGATAATAAAACAAGGAGTCGTGCATTTATTACACGGCCGCACCTCCATTCCGTCTCCTCTATTCAGCTCTGCAGATGACGCTGCGGTGTCTTCCGTCCCACCTCAGCCCCGCCTCCTCTCATTCAACTGCCCGCTATGTGTTATAAGTTTACCAAACCAAGATCCTATCACAGCCCCTGGCCTGTACAGATGCACCGCCCGCTTCCTCTCCCGGCAGCTGACGTCACATCCAGGCCGGGGGGACTTTACCGATCACAGTGCGCCGCAGCCCCGGCCTGTACAGACGCACCGCCCGCCCCGCAGGTCCGTTATCGGGGAGTTCGGTGGCTGCACAAGGCAGGAAAAAGTATTGTAAAAAAAACTCGTCTACAAAAAAAAAATCGTTTCAAACTAAAAAATCGATTAAATCGATTTATCGCCCAGCCCTAGGGCAAACTAATCAAAATACGCTTTTTGGGATTTTTTTTTTTACCAAACATATGTAGCATAAAACAAATTGGCCGAAAATGTTAAAAAAATTTTGATTTTTACATTTTTTTTTGGGGGAATTTCATATAACAAAATGTGAAAAATATTGTTATTTTTGCAAAATTTACGCTCTTACTTTTTTGTTTATAGCGCATGATCAAAAAATCGCACAGGTGATCAAATACCACCAAAAGAAAGCTCTGTTTGTGGGAAAAAAAGGACGTCAAATTCGTTTAGGTACAGTGTCGCACGACCGCGCAATTGTCCGTTAAAGTCACGCAGTAAAAAAACGCAAAAAACCCCCTGGTCAGGAAGGGGGTAAAATCTTCCGGGGCTTAAGTGGTTAATGCTTAATGACACCCCAGACATGGGCAGCAGTCACACGAGGATCACTGCTATAAAAAAAAAAAAACGTATCAGCTACTATGGCAAGCGTAGGGCAGCTCATTCAAGTAATTAGACGGCTCTATGCTGTCACAGGACAAACGCACGAAAAAAAAGTATTGTGCATAATGCGGCCTGAAGCTGGTACACGCTTGAAGTGGCTTTTTACAGAGTTTCTCATTGGATTTATAATTTTTGAAGATTTTATAATTTTACCCTGTTTTAGGTATACGGTATCAGGCTGCATTCACACCTAAAAAAGACCTGGAAATGCAGGAAAAACGCACCCACAGTACAAGCAAAATCCCGACCTGGGGAGAGAGAGCGGTGCGGGGGCTGTGATGGATGAGTGATCACCAATGGGGGGTAACTGTCAGGGCTGGGGGTTATTTTCGCAGTCACTGATACCAATGCTGTGTGTTTAATATTGTGTGCATTGAAACTAATGCTGGGGGTATTATTTCTTCCGCTGACACCAATGTTGGGGGTTATTAATGCGTCCACTGACACCTATACTGGGGGGCTAATAATGCGTCCACTGACACTTATACTGGGTATACTGGGGGTTATTAATGCGTCCACTGGCACCTATACTGGGGGTTATTAATGCGTCCACTGGCACCTATACTGGGGGCTATTAATTTGTACATTGGCACCTATACTGGGGGCTATTAATGCGTCCACTGGCACCTATACTAGGGGCTATAAATGTGTACACTGGCACCTATACTGGGGGCTATAAATGTGTACAGTGGCACCTATACTGGGGGCTATTAATGCGTCCACTGGCACCTATACTGGGGGCTATTAATGCATCCACTGGCACCTATACTGGGGGCTATTAATGCGTCCACTGGCACCTATACTGGGGGCTATTAATGTGTCCACTGGCACCTATACTGGGGGTTATTAATGCGTCCACTGGCACCTATACTGGGGGATATAAATGTGTACACTGGCACCTATACTAGGGGTTGTTAATGCGTCCACTGGCACCTGTACTGGGGGCTATAAATGTGTACACTGGCACCTATACTGGGGGCTATAAATGTGTACACTGGCACCTATACTGGGGGCTATAGATGTGTACACTGGCACCAATATTGAGGGCTATTAATGCATCCACTGGCACCTGTACCGGGGGCTATAAATGTGTACACTGGCACCTATACTGGGGGCTATAAATGTGTACACTGGCACCAATATTGAGAGCTATTAATGCGTCCACTGGCACCAGTACTGGGGGCTATTAATGCGTCCACTGGCACACCAGTACTGGGGACTATTATTGCGTCCACTGACACACCCATACTGGGGACTTTTATTATATCCACTGACACACCTGTACTGGGGGCTATTATTGCATCCACTGACACACCAGTACTGGGGACTATTATTGCATCCACTGACACACCTGTACTGGGGGCTATTTTTACTTCCACTGACACACCAGTACTGGGGGTTATTATTGCATCCACTGACACACCAGTACTGGGTGCTATTATTGCATCCACTGACACACCAGTACTGGGGACTATTATTGTGTCCACTGACACACCTGTACTGGGGGCTATTATTGCTTCCACTGACACACCTGTACTGGGGGCTATTATTGCATCCACTGACACACCTGTACTGGGGGCTATTTTTACTTCCACTGACACACCAGTACTGGGGGTTATTATTGCATCCACTGACACACCAGTACTGGGTGCTATTATTGCATCCACTGACACACCAGTATTGGGGGTTATTATTGCATCCACTGACACACCTGTACTGGGGACTATTATTGCATCCACTGACACACCTGTACTGGGGACTATTATTGCATCCACTGACACAACTGTACTGGGGATTATTATTACATCCACTGACACACCTTTACTGGGGACTATTATTGCATCCACTGACACACCAGTACTGGGGACTATTATTGCATCCACTGACACACCAGTACTGGGGACTATTATTGCATCCACTGACACACCTGTACTGGGGACTATTATTGCATCCACTGACACACCTGTACTGGGGATTATTATTACATCCACTGACACACCTTTACTGGGGGCTCTTATTACGTCCACTGATACACCAATACTGGGGGCTAATATTGTGTCCACTGACACACCAATACTGGGGGCTAATATTGCGTCCACTGACACACCAGTACTGGGTGTTATTATTGCATCCACTGACACACCAGTACTGGGGGCTATTATTACATCCACTGACACACCAGTACTGGGGGCTATTATTACATCCACTGACACACCAGTACTGGGGGCTATTATTGCTTCCACTGACGCACCAGTCCTGGGGGCTATTATTACATCCACTGACACACCAGTACTGGGGGCTATTATTACATCCACTGACACACCAGTACTGGGGGCTATTATTACATCCACTGACACACCAGTACTGGGGGCTATTATTGCATCCACTGACACACCAGTACTGGGGGCTATTATTACATCCACTGACACACCAGTACTGGGGGCTATTATTGCTTCCACTGACACACCAGTACTGGGGGCTATTATTACATCCACTGACACACCAGTACTGGGGGCTATTATTACATCCACTGACACACCAGTACTGGGGGCTATTATTACATCCACTGACACACCAGTACTGGGGGCTACCAGTACTGGAGACTAAACACTTAATGGTTTAATAGGACCGAATTAAGAGGTCCTTAAGAGGGTGATAGAACACAGGGATAGAGAGGGGTGTGTGGCTTTTTTTTTTTTTACCCTCCCATGGCATAAGAAAAAGAATAAAATGTTAGATTTTTCTTAGAGAGGGGTAGAGGTTGGAGGAAGATTTAATTAATAGGCGTTAGACCAGGGTACCAAGAAGGGAGGGGGGAAATAGTAAAAGATGCAAGGGACACGCCCTGTTCCCTCTCTCTCCTTTCCTTTTTATCCTTCTATTCTTACCGCAATGTTGGAGATGAGGGACACGAGGGGGAGGGAGAGGGATTAGGGGAGGAAGCGAAGGCATATGAAGAAATGCCATTAGACTATGGAAAATACCTGGGTCGGGATCCGGGAGTGTGAGGGGAGAGTTCCTCTTTTAGTTCTTTGTGTTTTCATTTTTTCTTCTTGATATTCTCTAGCCCGATCCATCTATAACCCCATTTAGGAAATTGCTCAAAGAGCCAATAGAAATTGGAAGAGCAACCCAGCGTAAAGCTACATTAGTGACCTCTTATAATTAAGGGGTCAAGCAGGTACCTTCCCCTCTCTCCCCTAAGCCCCCAGGGTTTTTTTTTTTTTTTTTTTTTTCTTACTCTCTTCTCTTTTTAAAATGGAAAATATACAAATTTTATCTATTAATGCAAAGGGTCTTAATGTGCCGGAAAAAAGGAAAATTTTGTTAGACGATTTGAAAAGATTAAAAGTTGACATTGCCATGATACAGGAGACACATTTTAGAGAGGATAAATGTCCAAGGCTAGGTAATAATTCTTTCCCTATAGTTTACCACGCAACTAACTTGGAGGCAAAATCAAAGGGGGTATCCATCCTGATATCAAGGAATCTGCCTTGGAAATGTAAGCAAATCTTGAATGACCCAAATGGTCGTTACCTATTTATAAAAGGGACTATACGGGAGACCGTAGTTACATTAGCCAACATGTATGTCCCAAACACAAAACAAGATGGATTCCGGAGTAGAGGGATGGATATACTCAGAGTTCAGAGAAGGACAACTAATAATAGGGGGAGATTTGAATATCCCTCTGATCCCATCAGAGGACACATCACGGGGAGTATCCTCAATCCCTGCTAGGGTGCAAAAAAAGTTTGCCAAAATATTACAGGAAGGTCAATTAATAGATGCATGGCGTCTTAGACACCCAGGAGAAAGAGACTATTCATTTTATTCCCCCCTACACCAACAATACTCTCGCATAGATTATTTCCTAATTCCACACAGTCAACTACACGCCATAAAAGATATAAAGATGGGTTCAGTGACTTGGTCCGACCATGCCCCAATTATAATAACTTATGAGTTACCAAATAAAAGAGAAAGGAGAGAAACAACTTGGAGATTGAATGAAAGTCTTTTACAGGATCAAGAGACTATGGTAGAGGTCGAATCAGAAATAGAATTCTTTTTTTTAACGAATACTACGGAAGACTCAGATCCAGGTATAATATGGGAAACTCACAAAGCAGTCATACGCGGGATATTAATCAAGCATGGGTCAAGGATCAAAAAACAACGAAATAAACAACTAAACCACTTACTCCAATCTTTATATAAAGTAGAAGCAAAACTTAAGCATGCACCGACAATAGAGGGAAAGGCAGAACTTTTAAGAATAAGAAAGGACATTAATGAACTCCTATCTTTCAGAGCCAAAGCAGAAATTCAGAAAACTAAAAAGAATATTTATGAATCAGGGGATAAATGCGGAAGGCTACTGGCAAGATCACTTAGAGACCAAAACCAGACATCTTATATACCACACCTAGTAAATGATGCAGGACAGAAATTTACCTATCCTAAACAGATAACTCAAGAATTCAAAAAGTATTATGAAACCCTATATAATTTAAAAACCCCGATAGTTCCACATACGCAGTTGGAGGAGTATGTACAAACTTCACAAATGTCCCAATTGTCAGAAGAGGAGAGTAAGATTCTTGAATCCCCAATCACAGCAGCGGAGATAATGGAAACTATAAAAAACATCAAAGTAGGGAAGGCACCTGGCCCTGACGGATTTACCATACACTACTATTAGAAGTTAATCCCACACCTGAAAGAATTCATGAGAGATATGTTTAATGCATGGGGTGCAGGGAATAGTATCCCCAAAGAAACCATACATGCTCATATAACGGTAATCCCTAAAGAAGGGAAAGACCCTTCCTCCTGTAAAAGTTACAGACCAATTTCATTGCTGAATACTGATTTCAAAATTTTTACAAAGATCATAGCAGTAAGATTACAGAAATACCTGATAAAATTGATCCATCTAGATCAGGTTGGATTTGTCCCAAACCGAGAGGCAAGGGACAACACGACCAAGTTACTGAATCTAATACACATAATACATCAGAATAAGATACCGACGGTCCTGCTTAATACCGACGCAGAGAAAGCGTTCGACAGGGTTAGGTGGGAGTATATGTTTGTTGTCCTACGCTATATAGGAATAGGAGAGAAAATGCTAAAATGGATAAAACAGAGTTACTCAATTCCATCGGCTAGAGTGAAGGTAAATGGAGTTCTCTCCTCAGAATTCTTAATTGCAAATGGAACAAGACAGGGGTGCCCCCTGTCCCCACTCCTGTTCGTATTGTCACTGGAGCCCTTTCTCTGCAAAATTAGCATGAATCCTGATATCTCAGGTATCAAAGTGGGGAAGGACCAATATAAAATATCAGCGTACGCGGATGACGTCCTATTCTCGATTACAAATCCAACCATATCACTTCCCAATTTGTTACATGAATTGGAGAGATATGGTACTCAATCGAATATGAAGATGAACTTCATTAAGTCCGAAAAAATGGGAATAGAACTGTCAGAGGCACTTCAACAACAATTATATGTAAACTTCAAGTTGAATTGGACAAAGAAGGCCCTAAAATATCTTGGGACACGGATTACACCAAAAATATCGCAACTATTTATCTTAAATTTCAACCCCTTACTAAAATCAATAAGCCTATTACTGCAAAAATGGAAAGGGGGGATGTATTCATGGATCGGCAGGTGCAATATAGTCAAAATGAGCGTTCTACCAAAATTTTTGTATATGTTCCAGGCACTTCCCATCCATATTCCACCTCGATTCCTGTCACAGATCGAAACCATGATAATGAATTTTGTCTGGAAATCAAAACGTCCGAGAATAGGGAAAAAATATCTAATTAAATCAAAAACAGATGGGGGTCTGGCGGTTCTGAACATGAGGAAATATTACCAAGCTATTCAACTGGGAAGAGCGATCGATTGGTGCCGTCATGGGAAATATAAGACATGGCCAAACTTAGAGCAGGCACAATGTGAGATCTTATTGAAAAGAGCTCCATGGTGTTATAAAACTCTACCAGCATCCATGAAGAATCACCCTATTATAGGAAACACAATTAAAACATGCGCGAAAATATTTGAACAGGAAAAACTTATACGGGAGAACTCCCTTCTGTATCCAGTCTTGGGTAACCCCCACTTTGAGATAGGATATCAGGATAAGAAATTTAAGATATTAGCAGAGAGAGGAATATTTCAGATATCTGATTTTATTTCAGAGACAGGATGGGTAACCATGGAGGAATTAACAAACGTTTCAGGCCATTTTGGCCTGGATTTATGGAGAGCATTTCAACTACGCCACTTCCTAGGGACGTTGCAGATGCCCTCTCAGGGGGACAAAACTGTATCACCTTTTGAAAAAATATGTATCCAGAATGGGATTTTGGAACATACCATATCTAAATTGTACTCCTTGATAATGACATCAGCAGAACGGCGAAAACTTCCGTTCCTGAGGGAATGGGAAAGGGAAATGGGTGCCATATTTTCATTAGAACAAGAAAACCAAATAATTAAGTCAGTATTCTCAACTTCAATGTGTGTTAGAATTCAAGAACTGAATTATAAGATCTTTACCAGATGGTATTATACTCTAGTTAAACTGAATAAAATTTCTGTATCAAATACCGACCGCTGCTGGAGATGTGGGACAGAGAGAGGGACAATGTTTCATATATTCTGGACATGTCCTGATCTAGAAGTGTTTTGGGAACAGATTTGGAGGACAATACAGAAGATTATGAAATGTGACTTTCTTAAAGAACCATCTCTCTTTTTGCTCCACGCTCCCAGTAAACCGGTGCAAAATTATAGAAAATCCATTATGCCCCATCTAGTAAACGCAGCAAAGATATGTATACCCCTTAGATGGAGAGAGACTGAGCCACCTAACATAAACATGTGGATGAGGAAAGTGGAGGAGATAAGCAATCTGGAGAAACTGGTACTATCTGCCCGTCAACAAGCTGATAAATACGAGAAGAAATGGAAACAGTGGAAAGATTATATTAATTCAGAGGAAGGCCAATCTGTAATCATAGAGCAAGAACCAGCCCATCAGCATGCAGAAAATAGATAAATAAGAATAACAGAGTATTAATTATCATTTTTTTTTTTGTTTGGGGCCCCGGAGGAGAGGGGGGAGGGGGGAGAGGGAAAAAATAAGGAAAAAATGGGAGATTTGGGTTCGGTTATAGAATACTAAGAAAGACTTCTGTCCCGAATATGGGAAATAGATGTTTTGTATATTATAATTTTGGAAGTTAAAACGTATTGAATTAAATGTTCATGTAACTGAACTTAAAGAAATAAAGATATAATTTGAAAAAAAAAGAAAAAAGAAACGGATCAAAAGCAAACTGCATAGGTGGGAACCGAGCCACACCTATGCGTTTTTTGGTGCTTTTTGCAAAAACTCACTACAGTTCATTTAACATGGTTTCCTATGGGACACATTCACATCTATGCTTTTTTCAGCCGCTGTGTTTTTGGAAAGTGTCAGGGACTTTTTTAAATGCAAAACGGTGCTATTTTGGTTCAATAAACGTCAATGGAGAAGCTGCAGAAAAGCATGTAGAGAGTTTCTTCACATGCAAATTTATTGCGATTTGCGTATTTTTTAATCTGCCCAACAAATTGGCCAAAAAAACTGTAAAAATGTAAAAAATGTAAAACGCAAATTGCGGTAAAATTGCATGTGCAAAAATGCAAAAAACACCACACAAATCACTGCAGAAAAAGATCAAAAGCAACCTGCATAGATGGTAAACAAGCCTAACAGTTGCTTTCCCTCGGTCACTAAGGGGTTAACTAGCTGTATTTGTGTCATAGTGGCAGCAGAGGCCATAAAAGTGGGTGGAGCCTATGTGACCAGTAAAGGGGGCGGAGCCTATGTGACCAGTAAAGAGGGAGGGGCCTATGTGACCAGTAAAGGGGCGGAGCCTGGAAAGCCAGTAAAGGGGGTGGAGCCTTTGGTTCTATAAAAAGAGGCGGCAACAGGCCTCAGTGTGGGAGTTAGGAGTTGGATTTGAGAAGTAAACATCTTTGTTTCTTCTCTGTGATTTATTCGTGTTGTCCATAGTGTGATTTAGAGATTTACTAGATTTTTGCGATCTGGTAATTTTCTCTATAATTACAGGATATCGAATTTAGCCTGCCAGGAATATTAACATCTTTTTCCAGGCAAAATGGTGAAATTAGATCGCACCGCCTACCTGCGTGTAGGAGAAAGCGGCCCGTATCAACGCCGCAATACCCAAAAACATCAAGAGGTATATTGCCAGGAATCTTTACATCTCCTTCCAGGCAAAATGGTGAAATTAGATCACACCACCTACCAGCGTGTAGGAGAAAGCGGCCCATATCAACGCCGCAATAACAAAAGGCATCAAGAACGCCAGGCTCAGCCTTCTAAGAAGTAAGTATCAGATATTTTGGATCAATAACCAGTAGGGGGATCAATACAAACTGACAGCATATAAAACAGAATTTATTTATAAGTGATCAGCTAATCATTAGATTTTGTATCTCTCAGTAATGTGAAATACAGATCATACTATTGTCCATTTCACAGTCTGTTATATAACCGACCCGACGAGTCTGCTGTCTGTAGCTAAAAATAGACCAACTGTCAAATAGACCAACTGCCTAGCTAACAGACACAATCTGATCAGTGAGTTGGCTTTAATAATTGTACAGACTAATAATGACAGATGTATAGTTTCCCTAGATTTTAGGACCTGCGTCACCTGGGGCTTTTATATACTTTAGGCACATTTTACATTCTAATCATAGGAGTGCGCAGCCTATTGCATTTGCGTGTGCACTCCAAAGCCCAAACACACATGCGTGTGTGTATATATATATATATATATAATGATTGCAGAGTATTTTTTGTTTCATTGGTCTTATTTTTTGTGCAGCCCAATTTGCTGCTTAATAGGAAATTATGAGCACAAATCAGGGATTTGCTTTTGGCCCAGACGGCTCAGCAGGAAAAATAGATGAACTGGGCTTTTTTTTCACAGTTGATCTATATTTACAAAGACCTTGACAATTGTCCATAATCACCTGTTTAGTGAATATTCCCCATTGGTGACAATCTAAAGCAGTGGTCTTTTCCTTGCCTTTATCCGGCCCTCAGGGCACTTCTCCCACTGATAGAACACTATTCTGCCAACTGACAACAATGGGAAACCATTTCACCCATTGGCACCAACAATGGGGCGCTATTCCTCCCCCTAATACCAATCATGGCGATGTTTACTCTCACTGATGCCAGGAAATATTCCAATCCCACTGGACACAGTCTGGCCCCACTAATGTCTGAAGGATGATAAACTGGTCCTTTGTTTAGAAAGTTTGGAGACCCCTGATATACAGACTAGGCGGGTAACAAAGGTCAGATGTTGCAGTGATAATACCGGCACTGTATCTGCATGAATTTGAATACAGGTTGGAAGGGACAACGGGGGGTAAAAGATCTGGGATTCATACCCCATCATCATTTTCTTACCACTCTTTGCAGAAGTCCCGTGATACTGGCTTTCCAACCAATCAGGGAGCTTGGCGTATGGTCACATGAGCTCCTGCCAGCTGTCCTGATTGGTTTTAAAGCCAGTACCACTCATTGACGGTCAAAAAGGAGATCTTTCCCTGCCAGCATATTATGTCCCTGCCTGCAGATTTAGAGTATGGTCCTGGCCACCATGCTGCAGCTCAGTTTCGGGGTCTTGGCAATCTTCTTATAGCCTAGGCCATCATTATGTAGATCCCCAGAGAGTTATTTGCCACAAGGTGCCATGTTGAGAGTGATAACACCAAATTTAACAAACCTTCTCCCCATTCACACCTGTAACACTAACGAGTCACATGACACAGGGGAGGGAAAATGGCTAATTGGGCCCAATTTGGACATTTTCACTTAGGGGGTGTACTCATTTTGTTGCCAGCGGTTTAGACATTAATGGCTGTGTGTTGAGTTATTTTGAGGGGACAGCAAATTTACACTGTTATACAAGCTGTACACTCACTACTTTACATTGCAGCAAAGTGTCATTTCTTCAGTGTTGTCACATGAAAAGATATAATAAAATAATTACAAAAATGTGCGGGGTGTACTCACTTTTGTGACATACTGAAGCACTGGGATTGTTATTTTTCTGCTCCTCAGGGTAGCGCTGTACCATTACAGTTTATATAATATGGCTTCCTATGAGACACATTCCCATCTATGCTTTTTTCAGCCGCTGCATTTGTAAAATACAAAACGGTGCTTTTTTGGATCAATAGATGCCAATAGAGAAGCTGGTGAAAAGCATGTAATGCGTTTTGCTGCGATTTTCATTTTTAATCTGTTCAACGACAAATTGGCCAAAAAAAGCTTAAAAAAATGCTAATCGCAGTAAAATCAGGTGTGCAAAAACGTAAAACAAAAAGCACTGCAGAAACGGATCAAAACCAAACTACAAAGATATAAACCGAGCCACACCTATGCATTTTCTGGTACTTTTTGCAAAAACGCACTACAGTTCATTTAACATGGTTTCCTATGGGACACGTTCACATCTATGCTTTTTTCAGCCGCTTTGTCTTTGGAAAGTGTCAGGGACTTTTTTAAATGCAAATTGGTGCTTTTTTGGTTTAATAAACTTCAATAAAGAGGCTGCAGAAAAGCATGTAGAGAGTTTATTCACATGCAAATTTATTGCGATTTGCGTATTTTTTAATCTGCCCAACAAATTGGCCAAAAAAATGTAAAAAATGTAAAAATGTAAAAAATGTAAAACGCAAATTGCGGTAAAATTGCATGTGCAAAAATGCAAAAAACACCACACAAATCACTGCAGAAAAACATCAAAAGCAACCTGCATAGATGGTAAACAAGCCTAACAGTTGCTTTCCCTCGGTCACTAAGGGGTTAACTAGCTGTATTCGTGTCATTGTGGCAGCAGAGGCCATAAAAAGTGGGTGGAGCCTATGTGACCAGTAAACGGGGCGGAGCCTATGTGACCAGTAAAGAGGGAGGAGCCTATGTGACCAGTAAAGGGGCGGAGCCTGGAAAGCCAGTAAAGGGGGTGGAGCCTTTGGTTCTATAAAAAGAGGCGGCAACAGGCCTCAGTGTGGGAGTTAGGAGTTGGATTTGAGAAGTAAACATCTTTGTTTCTTCTCTGTGATTTATTCGTGTTGTCCATAGTGTGATTTAGAGATTTACTAGATTTTTGCGATCTGGTAATTTTCTCTATAATTACAGGATATCGAATTTAGCTTGCCAGGAATATTAACATCTTTTTCCAGGCAAAATGGTGAAATTAGATCGCACCGCCTACCTGCGTGTAGGAGAAAGCGGCCCGTATCAACGCCGCAATACCCAAAAACATCAAGAGGTATATTGCCAGGAATCTTTACATCTCCTTCCAGGCAAAATGGTGAAATTAGATCACACCACCTACCAGCGTGTAGGAGAAAGCGGCCCGTATCAACGCCGCAATAACAAAAGGCATCAAGAACGCCAGGCTCAGCCTTCTAAGAAGTAAGTATCAGATATTTTGGATCAATAACCAGTAGGGGGATCAATACAAACTGACAGCATATAAAACAGAATTTATTTATAAGTGATCAGCTAATCATTAGATTTTGTATCTCTCAGTAATGTGAAATACAGATCATACTATTGTCCATTTCACAGTCTGTTATATAACCGACCCGACGAGTCTGCTGTCTGTAGCTAAAAATAGACCAACTGTCAAATAGACCAACTGTCTAGCTAACGGACACAATCTGATCAGTGAGTTGGCTTTAATAATTGTGCAGACTAATAATGACAGATGTATAGTTTCCCTAGATTTTAGGACCTGCCTCACCTGGGGCTTTTATATACTTTAGGCACATTTTACATTCTAATCATAGGAGTGCGCAGCCTATTGCATTTGCGTGTGCACTCCAAAGCCCAAACACACATGCGTGTGTGTATATATATATATATATATAATGATTGCAGAGTATTTTTTGTTTCATTGGTCTTATTTTTTGTGCAACCCAATTTGCTGCTAAATAGGAAATTATGAGCACAAATCAGGGATTTGCTTTTGGCCCAGACGGCTCAGCAGGAAAAATAGATGAACTGGGCTTTTTTTTTCACAGTTGATCTATATTTACAAAGACCTTGACAATTGTCCATAATCACCTGTTTAGTGAATAAACCCCATTGGTGACAATCTAAAGCAGTGGTCTTTTCCTTGCCTTTATCCGGCCCTCAGGGCACTTCTCCCACTGATAGAACACTATTCTGCCAACTGACAACAATGGGAAACCATTTCACCCATTGGCACCAACAATGGGGCGCTATTCCTCCCCCTAATACCAATCATGGCGATGTTTACTCTCACTGATGCCAGGAAATATTCCAATCCCACTGGACACAGTCTGGCCCCACTAATGTCTGAAGGATGATAAACTGGCCCTTTGTTTAGAAAGGTTGGAGACCCCTGATCTACAGACTAGGCAGGTAACAAAGGTCAGATGTTGCAGTGATAATACCGGCACTGTATCGGCATTAATTTGAATACAGGTTGGAACAGCTTGGAAGGGAAAACTGGGGGTAAAAGATCTGGGATTCATACCCCATCATCATTTTCGTACCACTCTTTGCAGACATCCCGTGATACTGGCTTTCCAACCAATCAGGGAGCTTGGTGTATGATCACATGAGCTCCCGCCAGCTGTCCTGATTGGTTTTAAAGCCAATACCACTCATTGACGGTCAAAAAGTAGATCTTTCCCTGCCAGCATATTATGTCCCTGCCTGCAGATTTAGAGTAAAAGAGAAGTGCTGCCTTCCACACTTGACTTCTAAGCGGAGTTGCTCAGTGGGAGATCGTTCCCATCTCCCCGCTGCCCCACAAAGCAATAATGCTAATGCAGACAGGGTGTGCCCAGGCACATCTGGCACACCCTGTGTGCACTCCTATGATTTTCATACAGGTCTATGGGAATGCAGGACCATCTTGAAGCAGGTCACCTGCAGATTTAATGCACCCGTTAATGAATTCTGAATGATCCCAGAAGCATCTCAAACTGATATCAATCTGATACCACTGAAACAAGCCCAGAGCCCTTCAGCACAGGTCCTTACTTTGTCTCTGGTTGGTTCTCAGGGGTGGGAATGGTCATTGTTACTAAAAGACCATATTAACTTTTGATTTCCCTTTCAAACATGGGACCAATCTCCTGATCAGGGTATCATGTTGGGGGAGGATTTTAGGATTAGGGATGTGATCCTCCTATTGAATGTGATCCATATTTTGATTTGTATCTCTTGAAACTGAATAAATATTATTGAAAGACAATAATCCATGACTTAAAGCTTTGAATAGTCCATGCTAACAAATATCTTCTTTCTTTCTTTTTAGTATCAGAAATGAGCCTGCCAAGGCCGCTAAGCCTGCCAAGGCTACTAAGCCGGCCAAGGCCGCTAAGCCTGCCAAGGCTACTAAGCCGGCCAAGGCCGCTAAGCCGGCCACTGCACCGAAGACACCGACCAGGGCCGCTAAGCCGGCCACTGCACCGAAGACACTGACCAGGGCCGCTAAGCCGGCCACTGCACCGAAGCCACCGACCAGCCAGCCACAACATCAGCTGACTATAGAGTTGGTTTCCAGCTTTTCCAAAGCTACGGGAATGTACCCAAGCTGGGCCGAACAGTAAGTTTTTCTAACATTTTTTGGGGTTCTTTCATATTTACAATGGAAAGCATTGTCAAAACATTGTCAAACCCAGATAAACTTGTGACTGGGTCACTAAATGAAATGAGGCTTCGTTCATAAAGCTTTATCACCAGGATAAATATACGTCTTTTCAAAATTGACGTTATTTCAGATAAGGCCAATGAGGTTTGAACATTACAGTCATATGGCTGAAAAAAAAAGAGTTCAGATGTTAAAGCTTTGTGAAATGTCAATAAAAATGTAAATATAAAGTCAAGCCATTGCCAGAAGCGACATGTTAAACAGCATTATATAAAAGATTTACAACCTTCATAAAGAAAATGAAAAATCTACGCAGTTCCTTATCACTGAATGAAGGCTTCCTGTCAGCTCTATCCCACAATGTATAGCCATAAGGCAATTATAGAAAATAAGGACGATTGGATCTTAATTAGAACAAATATATTTAAAATATTGATGTTTCTGAAGGCAGCCTGAATTATGCAGGAAACATCATATGAAGACAATGTTTTTTATTAACCACTTTACCACCGGAGGATTTTGCTGTCTTCCGTCCAGACCACTTTTTGTGCTTCGGCACTGTGCGACTTTAACTGACAATTGTGCGGTCATGCAATGTGGTACCCAAACGAAATTTACGTCCTTTTTTTCCCACAAACAGAGCTTTCTTTTGGTGGTATTTGATCACCTCTGCGCTTTTTATTTTTTGCGATATTAATAAAAAAAGAGCGAAAATTTTGCAAAAAAATGACATTTTCAACTTTGTCTTTTAAAAAATATCCAATATACTCAATTTATGTCATTTTTTTGGCCAAAATATATTTAGCTACATGTCTTTGACAAAAAAAAATTCAATGAGCGTATTTTTATTGGTTTGCGCAAAAGTTATAGCGTCTACAAACTATGGTGTAAATACTGAAATTTTACGCAGCTTTAATTTCTGACTGCCTATCTCAATTCATGAAGTGCTAAAATGGCAGGGCAGTACAAGACCCCCCCAAATTACCACTTTTTGGAAAGTAGACATCCTAAGGAATGTTCTGAGACGCATGTTGAGCTCATTGAATATTTAATTTTTTTGTCACAGGTGTTTGAAAAATGAATAAAAAAAAAAAAATTTTTTTTTTTTAACACAAAGTTGTCACTAAAAGATAAATTTCTCACACATGCCATGGGTATATGTGTAATTACACCCCAAAATATATTCTGCTGCTTCTCCTGAGTACAGGGATACCACATATGTGAGACTTTTTGGGAGCCTAGCTGTGTACGGGACCCCGAAAATCAATCTCCATCTTTAGGTTTTCTAATGGCGTAAATTTTTGATTTTACTCCTCACTACCCATCACAGTTTCGGAGGCCCTGAAATTTCAAGATAGCACAAAACCCCCCAAATGACCCCATTTTGCAAAGTAGACACCCCAAGCTATTTTCTGAGAGGCATGGTGAGTCCATGGAATATTTTATATTTTGCCACAAGTTTTGGGAAAATTACAATTTATTTATTTATTTTTTTTTAACACAAAGTTGTCACTAAAAGATAAATTTCTCACACATGACATGGGTATATGTGGAATGACACCCCAAAATACATTCTGCCGCTTCTCATCAGTATGGGGATACCCCATGTGTGAGACTTTTTGGGAGCCTAGCTGTGTACGGGACCCCGAAAATGAATCTCCATCTTTAGGTTTTCTAATGGCGTAAATTGTTGATTTCACTCCTGACTACCCATCACAGTTTCGGAGGCCCTGAAATTTCAACATAGCACAAACCCCCCCCCAAATGACCCCATTTTGCAAAGTAGACACCCCAAGCTATTTGCTGAGAGGCATGGTGAGTCCATGGAATATTTTATATTTTGCCACAAGTTCCGGGAAATATATTATTATTTTTTTTTTTTTTTGTTTTTTTACACAAAGTTGTCACTAAATGATATATTGCTCACACATGCCATGGGTATATGTGAAATGACACCCCAAAATACATTCTGCTGCTTCTCCTGAGTACAGGGATACCACATGTGTGAGACTTTTTTGCAGTCTAGCCGAGTACAGGTCCTCGAAAGCCAACCCCCACTTTCAGGCTTTCCAAGGGCGTAAATTGTTGATTTCACTCCTGACTACCTATCACAGTTTCGGAGGCCATGAAATGCCAAGACAGCACAACCCCCCCCCAAATGACCCCTTTTCGGAAAGTAGACACCCTAAGC
Source organism: Pelophylax lessonae (assembly GCF_965119305.1). NCBI lineage: Eukaryota > Metazoa > Chordata > Amphibia > Anura > Ranidae > Pelophylax > Pelophylax lessonae. The sequence goes on from NC_138780.1 coordinate 25,910,152, forward strand.
TATTTGCAGAGAGGCATGTTGGGTGTTTTGCAGATCTCACTTTTTGTCACAAAGTTTTGGAAATTGAAAAAAGAGGAAAAAAAATGCATTTTCCTGTTTTTTCTTCATTTTCCAAAAAAAATGAGAGATGCAAAATACTCACCATGCCTCTCAGCAAATAGATTGGAGTGTCTACTTTGCAAAATGGGGTCATTTGGGGGGGTTTTGTGCCATCTTGGCGTTTCATGGCCTTCAAAAGTGTGATAGGTAGTAAGGAGTGAGATCAACAATTTACGCCCTTAGAAAGCCTGAAGGTGGGGAGTGGTTTTCCGGGTCCTGTACGCAGCTAGACTGCAAAAAAGTCTCACACATGGGGTATCCTTGTACTCAGGAGAAGCAGCAGAATGTATTTTGGGGTGTCATTTCACATATACCCATGGCATGTGTGAGCATTATATCATTTACTGACAACTTTGTGTAAAAAAAAAAAAAATAATAATAATTTTCCTGAAACTTGTGGCAAAATATAACATATTCCATGGACTCATCATGCCTCTCATCTAATAGCTTGGAGTGTCTACTTTGCAAAATGGGGTCATTTGGGGGGGTTTTGTGGCATTTTGGCATTCCATGGCCTTCAAAAGTGTGATAGGTAGTAAGGAGTGAGATCAACAATTTACGCCCTTAGAAAGCCAGAAGGTGCGGATTGGTTTTCCGGGTCCTGTTTGTGTAAAAAAAAAAAAAAAAAAAAACAAATTGTCATTTTCCTGAAACTTAGGGCAAAATATAAAATACTCCATGGACTCAATATGCCTCTCAGCAAATAGCTTTGGGTGTCTAATTTCCAAAAAGGGGTAATTTGGGGGGTGTTTGAACAGTCCTGGCATTTTATGCTCAATTTTAGCAACACATCACCCACTCTTCTAACCACTTGAAAACCAAGCCTTTTCTGTGAGTTTTTGTTTACATGAAAAAATATTTTTTTTTCACAAGAAAATTACTTTGAACCCCCAAACATTATATATTTTTTTAAAGCAGAGGCCCTACAGAACAAAATGGTGGATGTTGCAATTTTTTTTGTTACACGGTATTTGCGCACACATTTTCCAAACGCAATTTTTTTATTTTTAATGCAGAAATACACTATATAATTCCAAATTGTTTGGTAAAATTTAAAAGATGATCTTATGCCGAGTTCATAGACACCTAACATGACATGCTTTAAAAATTGCGCACGCCCGTGCCGCGGCAACAAACTACGTACGGTTTTAAAAGCCTTTAAAAGTCTTTACAGGTTACCACTTTGGACTTACAGAGGAGGTCTACCACAAGAATTACTGCCCTCGACCTGGCGTTCACGGCGATACCTCACATGCATGCTGAAATTGCGGTTTACATATGACACTAGACCAACGCTTGTTGGTCTAGTGTCATATGTAACGCAAGCACGGGGGGACAGGGGGGCTTGATTTTTTTTTTTTTTTTTAATTTGCTTTCTTATGTTATTTTGACACCTTTTCTTTCATTTTTTTTTTCTTTAATCATTTTTATTGTTATCACGGTGAATTTAAATTTCCTCTATGATAGCAATCTGTAGTGACAGGTACTCTTTTTAAAAAAATTGGGGTCTTTTAGACTCTAGATCTTTCCTCTGACCTTAACGCATCTGACCATACCAAAATTGGTGTGATAAAATACTTTCCCAATTTCCCAATGGCGCTGTTTATTTCTGGCGAAACAGAAGTCATGAAATGCTCGTAGCCTCCGGCATCTTAGGCCATAGAGATGATTGGAGCCATTCTCATCTCCAATCAGCTCTATGGTTAGATAACTGAACCACCGGCTGCACTCTCGGGTTAACCGGTGGGACAGGAGAGCCCGAGAAAAACCGTGGAAGGCAGCGGAAGGCGGCAGGAGGGGGGGGGAGTCCCCTCCCACTGCATGTAAAAGCAGTCTAGCGGCCAATTATCCGCTAGGATTGCTTTTACATGTAAGCCGACCGCTTGCTGTAAAAAACGATACCAAGATGATGCCTAAATCTGCAGGCATCATCCTGGTATAACCACTCAAAGTCCAGCAACGTACCAGTACATTGCTGGTCTTTGTTTGGCATATAGGTTTTTTTTTTTTCATGCAGCCTGTGGGCTGAACGAAAAAAAAGAGAACCTATCAGAAATCAGCACAGGAATAATGCGTAGTATTACTCATCATTAACCGCCCAAACAACCACCCACTGAATTTAATGATGGGTATACACGACACTATCCACGTATACCAAAATAGGATTTTAACTGCAGTGCTGAAATCAGAAAATCACCACAGCTGCTATCAGCAAAGGTATCCATATATGCTGAGCGCAAACGCTGTTTGTGTCAGAATATATAAAATCAATGCATGGTAGCCGACGAGTACCTGCAAGAGAAACAGGTCACAAAAGAATGAAAAAACAAACAAAGTACATTAAAAAAAAGTACATTAGGAAGAGTAGGACATAAAAAATAACTGACACAACAAAAGTTTTTGGATTCTCATCATTAACCGCCCAAACAACCACCCACTGAATTTAATGATGGGTATACACGGCACTATCCACGTATACCAAAATAGGATTTTAACTGCAGTGCTGAAATCAGAAAATCACCACAGCTGCTATCAGCAAAGGTATCCATGTATGCTGAGCGCAAACACTGTTTGTGTCAGAATATATAAAATCAATGTGGCAGCCGACGAGTACCTGCAAGAGAAACAGGTCACAAAAGAATGAAAAACAAACAAAGTACATTAAAAGTACATAGGAAGTGTAGAAGAACATAAAAAATGACTGAGACGACAACTATTTTTGGCTTTTATGTATTTTTTTTTTTTTTCTTCAAACGTCGAGTTCCAGGTTCCAGGTTCGGGTCTCTCAAAATGACGATAGCCATCGAACATCTTTTGAGACCCTGTGTAAATGTGCCCTAAACTGTGCCGTGCTGTACCCTATGCTAATAATCCACTAGTGTGTGGTAGCGACGGAAACAGTCACCGTGGCAAAGACCAGGTCGGTCAGGACAGTCGGGACAATAATTCCGGGTGTCACGCCTAAATCCGCGCTTGCTGCAGACACGGCATCTTTTTTGGGGGTATCGTTTGGTAGGGGTACTCGGGAGGTATTTCGGAAAATGCCTCTCATGCAGCCGGCTCACTGCATCTGGTTGGGGAAGTTGGGCAGGAGCACCAGCTGAATACAGAAGGGCTCTGATTATCTCTTCTTGGAATTGAAAGAAGGATAATGTTCCAGCAGACGCTTTGTATAAGACAAAAGCGTTGTAAACAGCCAATTGAAATAGGTATACAGACACTTTTTTGTACCAGCGTCTGGCCTTACGGGCAATTAAGTACGGTCCCATCATCTGGTCGTTGAAGTCCACCCCTCCCATTTTACGGTTATAGTCGTGGACACAGAGGGGTTTCTCAACAACAACACCGGTGACCGTAGTAATTTGGACTGCCGTGTCTGGGTGAATGGAGGACAGCACGTAAACGTTTCGTTTGTCCCTCCACTTCACTGCAAGCAATTCATCGCACCTCAAGCAGGCTCTCTCCCCCGAGCTCAGTGGGGCATTCACTAGCCGTTGGGGGAAGCCCCGGCGATTAGATCGCACGGTGCCACAAGCGCCAATTTGCAATTGATAGAGGTGTCTAAAAAGTGGCACGCTTGAATAGAAATTGTCCACATACAAGTGGTACCCCTTTCCGAATAAGGGTGAAACCAAGTCCCAAACTATCTTGCCGCTGCTCCCTATGTAGCCTGGGCAGTCGGGGGGCTCCACAGTGCTATCTTTTCCCTCATAGACACGGAAATTAACTGTATAGCCTGTGGCCCTGTCACAAAGCTTATACAACTTTACCCCGTATCTGGCACGCTTGCTGGGGAGGTACTGTTTGATAGCAAGGCGACCAGTAAACTTAATCAGGGACTCATCAACGCAGACATCTTGTTGGGGGGTAAACAAGGCTGCGAACCGCTGATTGAAGTGGTCTATGAGGGGCCGAATTTTGTGGAGCCGATCATATTCAGGGTCTCCCCGAGGACGACAGAGTTCATTGTCGTTGAAATGCATGAACCGAAATATTTGTTGGTATCGAGCCCTGGACATAACAGCAGAGAACACGTACATTTGATGAATTGGGTCAGTGGACCAATATAACCGCAATTCATTCTTTCTTGTAATGCCCGTGTTGAAGGAAAGGCCCAGATAGGTTTTAAACTCCTGAATCGTAATAGGATTCCAGGCAAATGGTCTGGCAAGGGGTGAATTTGGGTTGGCGGCGATGAATTGTTGAGCGTACAAATTTGATTGGTCCACAATAGATCTGAAAAGATCTTCAGTGAAAAACAGCTCAAAAAAGTTTATGGGATTAAAACCAGCTGTTTCCACTTGGATTCCGGGTTTGGGCGGTGAATGGGGGAAGTACTGGCGCTGTGGAATCTGTGGGCTGCCAATTAGGATATGCCAGCGCTTCAGGGAGGACACTATGGGCTCTACGGGCCTGTCTTCGGATACGCGGTGGCTGCGGGCCACTACTCGTGCTAGCCACCGCACCAGCTTCAACTGCACTCAGGTGACTCGCCACGTCACCAGGTGATACTGCAGTGCTGGTTGAAGGTCCAGGGTGTACTAGGCCGCTCGTGCTTGCCAGTTCACGAGAAGTGTGAGCGGCACTAGTACTGGCACTCTGCTGCATACCAGAAACCTCCAGTTCTTGCAAGTCAACAACTCCAGAATGGGGTCGGGTACGCCTGACCCTAGCAGGGACCCCTCTGTCGGAGCTATCTGTCAGGGAGCCGCTGCTGTCATCTGGTTCGTATACTGACCCTGATTCTGACAGTGAGGGTTCCCCATCGCTCTCATGTGCCGCGGTCAGCATTTCGTAGACCTCTTCACCACTGTACCAACGTTTTGTCATTTTAGTAACTAAATTTACCGGTACAGTAGTGCGACTACTAGGTAATAAAAGCACCTGGTTGTCGAGGACTATTTGGTCGCTACAAAGAAAAACTGCTAGTGCTAACAGAGATCAGGCCTGACTCTGCTAACGCAGCGGTTTTGTGTGATGTGTTTTTTGGAAGTGTCAGTAATCTATTGATTACTACACTTGCCTGGGTAAGGTGGGCTGGGCAGGGGGGCTAAACGCAGGTGCTAGCAGGAATCAGTGCTGATTGTGCAAACACTGCGTTTGGGGAACACTAAATTATGAGGACGCTAGTATAGTTCTGATCAGATCAGATATTGATCTGTTCAAACACTATACTAGTAACGGTGGTGTGTGTGTGTTAGTGTACTTGACTAGTGTACTTGACTCTAACTGACGCTAAGTAACGGTGGTGTAGTGGGACCCTGACGCTAACTAGCTAGCCTAAGTTGTGTCACCCGTGACGCTAATACAGTGATCGGTAATCACTGTATATAGTGAACACTGTGACAGGGAAGTGAAGGGGTTAAACTGGGGGAGATCAAGGGGTTAAACCTTTATAGAGGATAGATGGCGGGTGGCCTAAACCTATTCGGGCCTAGCGCAAGCGCAAATTATGGTCACCAGTGACACTAAATACAGTGATCAGTAGTTATCTGATATACTGTATATATTAGTGCACTGTTTTATATGGAGTGAAGGGGTTAACTGGGGAAGATCAAGCAGTTAAAAGTTTATTAGGGAATAGGTGGCGGGTGCCCTAACCCTATATGGGCTTAGCGCAAGCGCAAATTAGGGTCACTAGTGACACTAAATACAGTGATCAGTATTTACCTATATACTGTATTTAGTGCACAGAGTAATAGGTAGTGAAGGGGTTAACTGGGGCTGATCAAGGGGTAAAAACTTTATTAGGGGATAGGTGGCGGGTACCCTAACCCTATTTGGGCCTAACGCAGGCGCAAACTACGCTCACAAGTGACACTTATACAGTGATCAGTAAAATATCTGTATACCACTGTATATAGTGTTCACTGTGAGGGGTTTGGGGGTGATCAGGGGGTGATCAGAGATGATGAAGGGGTTAAATGTGCCTATGTGAGGTGTGTCAGTGTAGTGTTGGTGGAAACTCACGTTTTTGGTGTGTCTCTGTCTCTCTCCTGGAACCGAAAGGACTTCAGGAGGGACAGTGACATCACTTCCCCTGTCTGTGTTTACATTACACAGACAGGGGACAGATTGCCATTGGTGGGGACCGATCTACAGACACTGACCAAAAATCATTGGTCAGTATCTGGTGATTGATCGGTTCCCTACCGAATGCCATCGGTATCGGGACCCGCGGCGCACGGGAGCGCGCTCTGGAGCCGCGATCGCGCATGACGTTAATACTACGTGGCTGAGCGGTATCGTGCCGCACTGCCGCAGTAGTATTACCGCGCGCGGTCCTAAAGTGGTTAACATTTACCTTAAAAAAAGACAATGTCTCCAAAGTTCAGAGGGGTCCTATAGTCTACTCTTGGCCTGCAGTGTCCTGATTTGTTCTCTGGATTCCCCCGTCATCCACATCAACATGGCCACCATTTTGGAGTTTGGCCTCAGTTCTACAACATATTCCGTCCCGTGTCTTTTAGCCTTACTAGAGCAGAATTGAGAAGATGTAGCCTGGTTGAAGAATTTGGTCTGATCACTTTAGGGAAATTCCATCACTAGAATCTCTGTTGTAGGATGGACTTCTCTTTAGAGCTGAATCCACCCAGAACTGCATTTCTCTTTTGGTCCCTTGTGGTTTAGATGGAACCTTTTATGAAATGTAAATTCTTTGTGGATTTAACAGGGCTTCTGGCAATGAATGGGAGGAATTTCACATTCCATTACATATATTCCGAATGTGTTGGGTTTTCGAAACAATATAAATGACTTTCTTTACTTATCCTATTGTTATATTCTCTGTGCCTTTTCTTACCAATATTTTTTTTTTCCAGGTGTCTCAGGCAAAACAATGATGACTACATTCAAGCCATGGTCATCTTCCAGAAGATGAAGGCTGAAGGGAAAATCCCCAGCCATTTCTTTTTCATGGACTCTAACCATGATGAACTCCGGGCCAAGTTCATTGAAGTCACCGGAATGTTTGAAGAATACGCAGACAAGTAAGTTTCTGTTAAATCCCTTGGAACTCTCAGTTTCTGGGGAATGGTTTTCACACACATTTTTGTTTTCCATTCTTTAACATCTAGGACTGACAAGTTCTTATATGAGACTGTCAGTCCCATTTAGCTTTAACAATATGAACATGTGGAAACCCAGCAAATGGTTTACCTGTAATACTTATTTAAATGGGTCCATATGTTATTTATTTTTTACTTTCATCAAAATCAAATATTCTCTATTATGTCTTCTACAACCCGTCCTAACCTCCATATTTCTTTACAGGTGTCTTCGGGAGAACAACTGGGACTGGATAAAGTCTTGGAATGATTTCAACTCCCTGAATTCAGAAGGCCAAATTCCACCACAATGCTTTTACAGGCATGAGGGACAGAACATCTTCCCAACAAACAAAAACTTGATGGTCTTTGAATTTGCCAGCAAGAGCAACATGCGCCCTCAGTGGGCAGAAAAGTAAGTCTGGGTTTCTATTTCTATTTTATTGTTTTTTATGGGATTAACCACTTAAGCCCCAGAAGATTTTACCCCCTTCCTGACCAGGGCCTATTTTGCGATTCAGCACTGCGTGACTTTAATGGACAATTGCGCGGTCGTGCGACGCTGTACCTAAACTAATTTGACATCCTTTTTTTCCCACAAACAGAGCTTTCTTTTGGTGGTATTTGATCCCCTGTGCGATTTTTACTTTTTGCGCTATAAACAAAAAAGCGCGACAATTTTGCAAAAATAACAATATTTTACACATTTTTTATATGAAATTCCCCAAAAAAAAAAAGTAAAAATCAAAATGTTTTAACATTTTAGGCCAATTTGTTTTATGCTACATATGTTTGGTAAAAAAAATCGCAAAAAGCGTATTTTCATTGGTTTGCGCAAAAGTTATTGCGTTTACCAACAAAGGGAAAGATTTTTGTCATTTTTGTTGTTTTTTTTTTTAACGCATAATGGCGGCGATCTGCGTTTTTTTTTGCGGGACTGCGACATTGCGGCGAACAGATCGGCCCCTTGACTGACATTTTTTACACTTTTGGGGTTACCAGTGACATTACTACAGTAATCAATGCTATACATATGCACTGTTACTGTAAAATGACACTGGCAGGGAAGGGGTTAACTTTTTTTGAGAGGGAGGGGTTATGTGTGTCCCTAGGGGCGTGATTCTAACTGTGATTGGCTGTGGCTTGAGGTGTAGGAACAGTGATCAACGGTCCTACATAGTAGAACCGTATGATCACCATTCATACAGAGGGGAGAATGACAGGCGGCTTGTTTACATTAGCCGCCTGCCTTTCTCCCGCTCTAACGGATGATCGCGAGTGACCGGCGGAGATCGGGTCCGCCGGGCACACGCGCGGGTGGTCCGTGACCACGTGGGAGCGCGCCTCCGGCGGCACACGCTCGCTCGCTCCCTAGACCCTCACAGGCTAGCGACGTAGCCCTACATTGCTTTGCCTGTGAGGGACTGACCGTAAATAGTCGTGCGGGTGGTTGGCAAGTAGTTAAAGGTGGGCATATACTAGAGGAATTTCATCAGGAGCCAGCTGAAATTTGCTCCATGTGTGGCCCCCCTCCACCCTCCTGCCTGATATTCTTTGATTAAAAATGTTTGGACCAATAACGACTGAATGCAGCTGCTGTTTGGGTATTCTGAAGGCCATCACCAGCAGCAGTCAGAATCCACTAAGAGCAGAAGAATGGATGGAGGAAACTATTCAATTTTATTATTATTCCACAGAATTACTCTAGTGATCTCCAAGTTTGTATTTTTTATTGAGAGACTTTTGTTCACTTCAGATGGATTCTGCATTCACAAACAAGTCAGTAGGAATGCAAAAACGTATGAAGGAGTCCAAATGCAGGTCAGAAGGAGTCCAAATGCAGGTCATATACACCTGTGAATTAATTCTGAATCCTTTCAGAAATCTCTTCAACTAATATCACACTGATGTCATAGGGCACAAGCCCAAAATCTGCCTCCACAAGCACTTTGACAACAGTTTTCCTTTTCTATCGGCCTAGTATTTCTTGGTGGTACAAAACCTTTATTGTACTTGTCCATGGTGGAATGTTCACCTGCTCAGAGCAGAGTGTAGTCCTTTACTGCTCTTCTGTATGAAGTCTAGGCTGTTTACAATATCATCGCCCCTTACCAATGAGATAATCCATTCGCTGGATCTCTGACAAAATGGAGATGACCCAGGAAGTCAGAGGGAAATTCTGTGCTTACCATTGTTCCCACTACATACCGTATTTTTCGCCATATAAGACGCACCGGCATATAAGACGCACCCAATTTTAAAGGAGGAAAATCTAGAAAAAAAAGATTCGGAACCAAATACTGCAGTAAAATATTTTATATCAACAGGTGAGGGTATAGGCATGGCACAGGTGATGGTATAGGCATGGTACAGGCATGGCACAGGTGAGGGTATAGGCATGGCACAGGTGATGGTACAGGCATGGCACGGGTGAGGGTATAGGCATGGCACAGGTGATGGTACAAGCATGGCACAGGTGAGGGGTATAGGCATGGCACAGGTGAGGGTATAGGCATGGCACAGGTGATAGTACAGGCATGGCACAGGTGAGGGTATAGGCATGGCACAGGTGAGGGTATAGGCATGGCACAAGTGAGGGTATAGGCATGGCACAGGTGATGTTTTAGGCATGGCACAGGTGAGGGTATAGGCATGGCACAGGTGATGTTTTAGGCATGGCACAGGTGATAGTACAGGCATGGCACAGGTGAGGGTATAGGCATGGCACAGGTGAGGGTATAGGCATGACACAGGTGAGGGTATAGGCATGGCACAGGTGAGGGTATAGGCATGGCACAGGTGAGGGTATAGGCATGGCACAGGTGATGTTTTAGGCATGGCACAGGTGGTGGTTTAGGCATGGCACAGGTGGTGGTTTAGGCATGGCACAGGTAGGCTTCAATCACTTACCTGCTCTCCTGGGCTGCCTGCGAGACGTCCATGGCGCTGCTCCTCTCGTCCTCTTCTTCTGACGGCGGCGGGATTCCGGGAACCGTCCACGGCGCTGCTCCTCTCGTCCTCTTCTGTCTTCTTTGACGGCGGCTCTCTTTCTTCCGATCGGTCCGGCGGGAAGGAGATCGGGCGGTGACGGTGCGTGACTGACGCACGCACCGGCACCGCCCCCATTGCGACGTCAGCAGGCAAAATGTGTATTTGCTGTATAAGACGCACCAACTCCCCCCCCCCCCCCAGTTTTAGGGAAGAAAAAGTGCGTCTTATACGGCGAAAAATACGGTATACATGCTGCTTAGAAAATCCATGCAGAGTTTTGTGTATTAACCTTATAAATATATATAATTTTTTTTTTTTTTTTTTTTAAGTCCTGTCTATTGTCTGTTACTAATCTCACTGACACTTTTGTTTTTCAGGTGCCTTTCTGATATGAAGTGGAGTTGGGAGGACGCTGAGGCCATCTTTACAAAGATGAAGGTAAGTAAGACTATCAGTATATAACTAAGGGGGACATTTATAAAGTACAGCCATGGGGTTGTGAGAAATAAAAACTGGGGGACAGCCTGGTTATTTGACCGGTCGAACACAAATGACCAGCTCTCCTCCAATCATAGAGCAGCTCAATGAACTATCAAAGAGCACAAACTGTGACCCCCACATTGAAAGTTAACTACAAAATGTGGAGTACGGTGTGCATAACCCTATGGAGTATAATGGGGAGCAGATAGCGACATCTGCCCTCTGGTATAAATAGCCGCCTAAATTTACTTCTTTCCACAATAGCTTCTTCCTCAGTTTTTTAATCGTATTTCATTTTGATGTTTTGCAGATGGAAAACCAGATTCCAGAGGACTTCTTCTACAACACCAATGGCTATTATGACTTGGACGGCCCAAATGCAGCTGAAGCCTTTATTAAAAAGTTCTCAATGGGATCTGGACTTACGGAGGATTGGGCCAGAAAGTAAGTTTCCATTATTACTTCTCTTTCTATTTTGTTTCTTTTCTATGGGGTTCAGAATCACATCAGCTGTAAATGGATGGAGCTGCCTGGTCTGAACATCCTATAAATTCTATTGCCAGATTTAGTTGTCTGTTCATTATGTTTACATTGTTTACTTCTTTATCTTTCAGATTCTTGGAGAATGCTCAGTGGAATTACATGCAGGCAATGCGTGACTTCTTATATATGAAGGTAAGAATATTCAACTAGAACTAGATTTGATTTTCCACAATACTTTATCACCCAGTAAGCCCTGGTCTGTTGCAATTTCATATGAGTTCCAGAACTCATAGAATCGCATGACAAGTGAAATTACACAACTTTCTATGTTGGCCGTTCACATATATGCAGCCCAAATGCAATGCAGTTTTAAAAAGCGTCCTGTGTGTGTGGTGAGATTTTCATCTCTATAGAGTCTAATGCATGGAAAACGCATAGGTGTTCACTGACTAAGCAATTCCAGGGCCCTTTCTAGCAGGCTATAATGTCTTTATGAGCTCATTTTCATAGAGAGAGAATCGTAACTGTATCCAAATCGCATTGTAATCGCTCGTGAATTTGCATGAAGTCACATTGGAAATTATCCTTGATATCACACTAAAAACCTCCATTAAATTGCACGGCATAAGTGTGAATCTAGGCTAAGAGTTTGTTCACACAAGCAGTGTTGCCCAACACAGATTAAATGCAGGCACAAGGAAATAGTCTTGTTTCCTATTGTTTCAGATTACCCTAATACCCTCCATTGGTTTGTACTGAAAAAAAGGACATAGTAAAAGAATACATTACAAAAAAAGAGAAAGGGTAATAAAAAGCACTGAAACACCTGCAAAAAATGCATTATAGTGCAACTTAACCACTTAACGAGCAGCCACGTAGACCTACGTAGGCTGACTTTAGGTGGTTCTAGCTAGAGGCATCACTTTTAGAGCCGGCGGTCAGCTTTCCAGCGGTAATGACGGATGCGGCCGCGACGGGAGCCGCTCGATACCCCTTCCATGGCTCTGCCCGGGTCTCCCGGTGGGATGGAGTCCCGATCAAAGCTGGATGCGGCTTTGGTCGGAACTCCGATGATGTAACCCGGAGGCGGCGTTCATGACGTCACATCTGGATTACTCGGCTGCTAAAGGCGCCGGATTTAAAAAATGAATGTATTCAAAAATGCAGTTTTCTGTGTTTTGAATACATGGAAGTGTAGTGGAGGGGTCTGGGGTCTTTTAGACCCCGATCCTTCCATAAAGATTTCCTGTCACTGCCTATTGCTGTCACAAGCAATGTTTACATTGCTTGTGACAGCAATAAAAGTGATAAGATTTTTTTATTTTTTAAAACCTGTGCTAAAATTAAAAAAAAAAAATAAAATAAATAGGAAAAAAGATAAATACTTTTTTAGCCGCCCCCGTCACCGTGAGCTAGCGCACGAAAGAAAACATATACGGAAGTCGCGCCGCACATGAAATCGCTGTTCAAACCACACATGTGAGGTATCGCCGCGATTGCCAGAGCGAGAGCAATAATTTAGAAAAAAGAGCAACACTCTAGCTCTAAACTGGTAACCGTTAAATTTTTTTTTAAGCGTCGCCTATGGAGATTTTTATTGACCGTAGTTTGTCGCCATTCCGCAGGTGTGTGTAAATTTAAACCGTAACATGTTGGGTATCTATTTACTCGGGGTGACATCATCTTTCACAATTTACAAAAAAAAATTGGCTAACTTTACTGTTTATTTTTTTTTAAATGCAGTGAAATGTAATTTTTCCAAAAAAATGGCGTTTGAAAGACGGCTGCGCAAATACCAAGTGACAAAAAATATTGCAATGACCGCCATTTTATTCTCCAGAGTCTTTGCTAAAAATATATATATATATAATGTTTGGGGGGTCTAAGTAGTTTTCTAGCAAAAAATACTGATTTTAACTTGTGAACAAAATGTGTCAAAAATGGGCTTGGGGCTAAAGTGGTTATAAACACATGCCAGCATGCATGGCAACCATAACTTACACACTTTCTTTTTTATATTTTGCAGGCACAAAACGACATTCCAGCAGATGCCTTCATTCCTTAGTTCCATAGGAGCATTCAAGATTTGGACCCTGTTCTACAGAGACTTTTCATGGAAACAGCCAAGCGTCTTACTCTGTTCTGCAGAGACTTTTAATGGAAACAGCCAAGAGTGTTACCCTGTTCTACAGAGACTTTTAATGGAAACAGCCAAGAGTGTTACCCTGTTCTACAGAGACTTTTAATGGAAACAGCCAAGCTTCTTACCCTGTTCTACAGAGACTTTTGATAGAAACCAGCAAAGCATATTGGACGTTGTTCTAAGAAGAAACCACCAAGCTCAACAATCCAAATATATAAACCAACATATCTGGGCAACATTCTGCATTCTGCAAGCAATAACACATTCTATTAATGTAACACGGCTGATTGTGGATCCAGGGACTAGCCAAGCTAGTGATTTCTTCTGATCTTCCTCTTTATTTTTGTTCTTTATCTGACTTTATACTATGCCAGAAACCCACTAAGAAAACACACAGTGACATAGTCAGTATGGTTGAAAAAAGACACCAGTCCATCTAGATCAACCTGTGGTGTGTGAGTGTGCCTGTGTTCATGTCAGTAGTACATGGTATATGCCTGTATATTGTAACTTCCTAGCATGTGGTTAAATCTAACATTTATGGAAGACTGCCCCAGCCAGACTTTGTTTATTCCATGCCTGCTGCCCAGTTAGACAATGCTGATTCCCTGCCTGCTACCCAGCTGGATTCCGGTACGAAGGTTAAGCTCCCGCCTGCTGATGGGTCTGACACTTCCAAGTTTCCATTACGGTCACATACCTTACATGGGTTGCCTGTCTAGCCTAAGATTCTTCCAATATTTCAATTCCTCAAGTCCCTTTTGGAGCGTATTTCTCCTGTTGTTTCAAAGCCTGGTGGTCCAGACATTTAAACTGTAACCAGTAGCTGTATTTGCCATAACAACCCTAATAATAGCGCTATTCTGAGTAGTGGTCGAGTACCAAATGTGCTTTGTCACGACTCAGATCCAATCGCAGATTGTAGTGCTCTCTTGGGGAGTGGTCGAGTACCAAATGTGCTTTGTAGCGACCCGGATGAAATTGCTGTGCATTCGCCATAACAGCCTAGAAATTTGCAATCTTTTGGGGGGTGGTCGAGTACCATATGTACCTTGCCACATTCCAGATGCTCTTGCTGCAACCTCAAGTGAACTAGAGGACCGTTGCTGGTTAACCAGAGCCTTGGAAAGACCTAGGTGGCAGTTGAAATGCCGAACAATTTTTTGGGGACCAGGCAAGCTACTTGGTTATAACAAGACACCCTGATGTCAGGGCACCTATACTGTCAAATGACTCCAGTGCTAAGTCTTTAGATGACCCATGATATCCGAGCTTTGGGGTACCTACTGTGTTGAGGGACTGAAAATTTGCAAATTTGTATCTCTTAGGAAATCCAGATGACAGGACACCCAACCAGTTGCCAGACCCCAGCAGTTGAGCATCTAGCCTCATAACTGATTCTGAAGGCAGGGCATCTTGCTGGTTACCAGACTTCAGAAGAAGGAAATCTGGTACGTCTTTAGAGTATGGAAGATTGTCTCTTTAAACTTATTTGGCAAGTGGATATCTCATATGGACTTGTTTAACAAAGTCTGGTTGGAGCATCAGGAGGCCACTCTTTAGAGGTGGGAACTGTCAGGCAGAGCTGCCATCGGTGGGGGGGGGGGGGGGGTGGGATGGGGGTAGGTGACCAATACACAAATGAGGGGCCTGGGGCGTCTCCAGGGGCCCAACTGCCAAGCAGGGCCAGGAGGAGCCTGGTTACCCTGTCTTTCTCTATACATTCATTCCCAAAAGAGTCGGCAGCTGCTGCTCTGTTGTTTTTCTTATTTCTGGCTCTTTACTGTCACCTGTGGCTGTTTCCTGCATGTGCAGTCCTCATGTGAGTGCTGCTTGTATGTGTTATGGATTGTGATTGGCTGTAGCTCTTCTCTGAGTCCCAGGGACATGTGTCAACTTTGTAAAAACGAGCTGGGACTAGGAAGACCTAATTTATATGTATGATCTATGTGTATAAGTGAGGGGATGGGTTGTTTCTGTACTGGGGGGGGGGGGGGGCTAGATTGTTGTATGTGTGTTGTGTGCTGTGTGCTGTGTGTGTGTGTGTGTGCTGTGTGTGTGCTGTGTGTGTGCTGTGTGTGTGCTGTGTGTGTGTATATTTAGATAGATAGATTAGTATAGTGTAAGGACTGGCCAGAGAGGGATTCCTTTGATGCAGCTGGCCAGCTTAAAGATGTATTGCAATGCATGTGAACCAAAAAAAATGTTTGCAAGAAATGTATAAAAATGTTTCTGTTGGTAGAAACCACCAAACTTATGTATTCTGTTCTACAGAGAATGTATGTTATCTAATAAAAAATCTGTTTGACTATATGGGAGACAGTCTGATTATTTTACTTGTCAAACACCCATGACCAGCTCTCCTCCAATAACAGGGACACCCTGTGAACTACAATGCAACTTTCCACATGTAGCCACACGCCGAGTGTTGACCTGTGGATGTCCAAGCTGGACACGGCTATATGGGAATAGCTGAGGCCGTTGTCAGCCTTTCATTACTTTAAAGAGGCTGACCGCCCGCTGCTGTTCATATTATTAGGTTATTAACCCTTTCCCAGCCAGTGTCATTAGTACAGTGACAGTGCAAATCTTTTTAGCACTGATCACCGTAATAATGTCACTGGTCGCCAAAAGGTGTCAAAAGTATCAGAAAGTGTTCAAATTTTCTGTCACAATATCGCAGTGCCGCAATAAGTCGCTGAGCGCCACGATTACCAGTAAATAAATAAAAATATCCCATTTTGTAGACACTATAACTTGCGCAAAGCAATCAATATACACTTATTGGGATTTTTTTTACCAAGGATATGTAGCTCAATACATTGGCCTGAATTAGTAAAGAATTTTGATTTTTTTTACATTTATTTATTTATTGGATGTTTTATAGCAGAAAATAAAAAAAAATATGTTTTTTTTTCTAAATTTTCGGTTTTATAGAGGGAAAAAAAAACGCAGTGGTGACCAAATATCTCTGTGATCTGTGGGTGTCTGGGGCAATGCAGAGGCTCCCACAGACGATTCCTTTAGCCCCAGGTCTGTATAAAAGGTAAAAACCTTTGGTTATGGAATTGGAGGAAATAATCAATGGACTACGAGTGCAGCAATGTCACCACACTTGTACTCCATTGAATAAATGGTGGCATATGGAACTTGTAGTCTTTCCTAACACAGATCTGAGTGAATGGATGATATGACTTAGGATAGAGGGGGGCAGATAGAGGGTAGGGGGCTGGAGAATGGCACCATGATTCATGTTACACTACAGGTATCAGTGTAACATTGGTATGGTCAGAAAGGTGGAATTAGCCTTTAAGAGAAGCTACAGGTGATATTATCTGAAGTTCCTGAATACGAGGTTTTTGGTGCCTCAGGCCAAGAAAAAGTGGGACGTTTTGGGCAAAAAGTGGGGATTACTTCAATAAGATATATAAGTAAAACAATGTATTTAAATAAAATTTAAACAATATATGTATTATGTGTGCTGGGCTAAAGGCCCATTGGTGTAAAGAGGTGATTAGATTGAAAGTTTGTGACAAAAGGTGATATGGTGACTTCTGAACATATTTCTCTGTTTTCCGTGCTTTAACAAAGGGCTTAGATTGGGACAGAGAAAACATCCAACGCGTTTCGGCTTAGATCAATGGAATGCCTTTATCAAGGATATCACCATATATATGATTTATTTTGCCTGATCCATGTAGGAAGACCTTTTCCTCTGGTCCCCAAATTGCATCGAGAATTATGTGGAAGGGCTGGTTTGACAAAACTGTAGAGTATTGCAGCTGTGCTGGGAAATTCCTACAGCTTGCTTCTGCTGTGGTCAAAGATTGTCTATACCAGGAATGTTAGGCCGGCTTCTAGGTAGTTGGTTCGGTCAGGCTATCTGAAGATCCTAACCAGACACATATACAGAGCTCTACATTTTAAAGACCAGTGTGGAGCAGCAGATGGGTTTGGAGCAGCTCCTCCACACTGGGCTTAAGGGAGTTACTTAGGCCAGCCAAACATGGATTCATATTCAGCTGCTTCAGCAGGGACCGGCTGATATTGGCTCCGTGTATGGACACTGTGCTCTATCTACTAATCCACTTCTGTACATCCGCCCTGTCAGATTTTCCCCACTCGATCAGCTCTGCAGGCTATAGCCTACAACACTGATTACAAAAAGGGGTAATGGTCTGGTTCCCACCAAAGTACTCCTCCATCCCAAAATATATATCAAAACAAGAAAATTGGCCCGCGGGACTTTGTATGAGGTACGTGCTCAGTGGCTGGAAATGAATGACATGCATAGTATGTGAATAAAATAATGATTGATTTTATTGCATAATACATAAAAATGGCAACGTATGCTCAATGGCACATAATATAGCTCAATGGCTCAAATACAAATGACATGTAACATGAATAATAATATCACATTTTAGTAGACAACTTGGTGTAACCTCTTGCTTTTAAAGGTAACATGAATGATGTAATGAGATGACATGGCAGTAGAATATATGTTGTGATCTGGCTGACGCGTTTCGGGAGAACATCTCCGTTCTTCAGAGATCAATATATTCAAGGTGTCTCTATAAGAAGACAATATATTACAGTATGCAGTAGGAATGGAATATAAATGAAAAAAGGTTCAGTAAAATAATGAGAGCTTAGGAGTACTAAATACTCACAGATCAATAAAGCTCAAATGGCAAAAGTGGACTCCTATATGGCAGCGGTGCGTCGTGTCTAACCCGGGAGCTGAAGGGTCCCAGAATGCCAGAAACCAGAGAGGGGGGTCCATGGCAGGCAAGTGTGTATGTATGAAAGAGAACCTTCCAGACCTGTTGTATATATAAATATCAAAATAGTGAAAATGTAGCATATGTGCTAACAATGGTAATAAACTTGTGTGATTTTATACCAGGTGGGAAGGGCTGGTGTGACGAGAATATGGGGTTCCCAAAAAGGGTGTAGGAAACGTGAGAAAGTGAAGGCAGGGGGGGGGGGGAAGTGGGGGAGGAAGGGAAGGGGGGGGGAGGGGGAGGAGGGAAGGAGGAAAAGCGGAGGGGGAGCCCAAAAGCCAAAGGGTGGATGGGGAAGATGGAGAGGCAGTGTGTGGTGAAGAGGTGATGTGAAGGGTGGAAGGAGTGAAATAGGGAGTGAGTAAGGTGCTAGCCTGAGGAGAGTAAGTGTAAAGAGAGGATGTGACCGGGAAGGGAAAGGTGGGGATGTCCCAGTGACTGACCTGTCAGGTTGCTCCGTGGCTGGCAGCAAGAAAGGGACCCTAGCATCATGCAGCGGGTAAATGTAGATCAGAAAGAGCCGAGGCATCTGTGATCTCGTGGAGGAGAGGAACGCTGAAGTCGGACCTCCCCGTCCCGCAGATATGACGGCACGCAGTGGCGCGGGTACGTCAGTGGAGGCACTGACGCACAGCGCTGAAGGTGCAACATGACGCCGATGTAACAGGTGGACCCGCTCATCCCAGACAGGGGGGAGGGGCGGGGACAGCAAGGGGGGGCGGACCCTCCCTCTTCGTACATCGCAGCTCCCGGGATAAGACCAGAACACCACCTGGCACAAGGGGCCACTATCTCCAAACAAATATAACATAAATTAATTGTAGAGGAGAACTCTGTATTAGTTAAACACTGCATACTGTAAGGACAAGAAAATAATAATAAGTGAAAAATAGGCAAAAAAGAGGGGGGGGGGCACCAAGATTGCATTGTCAGCTGGGATGGGCACAGTGGGTGTCTTCCCGGGTTAGACACGACGCACCGCTGCCATATAGGAGTCCACTTTTGCCATTTGAGCTTTATTGATCTGTGAGTATTTATTACTCCTTTAGCTCTCATTATTTTACTGAACCTTTTTTCATTTATATTCCATTCCTACTGCATACTGTAATATATTGTCTTCTTATAGAGACACCTTGAATATATTGATCTCTGAAGAACGGAGATGTTCTCCCGAAACGCGTCAGCCAGATCACAACATATATTCTACTGCCATGTCATCTCATTACATCATTCATGTTACCTTTAAAAGCAAGAGGTTACACCAAGTTGTCTACTAAAATGTGATATTATTATTCATGTTACATGTCATTTGTATTTGAGCCATTGAGCTATATTATGTGCCATTGAGCATACGTTGCCATTTTTATGTATTATGCAATAAAATCAATCATTATTTTATTCACATACTATGCATGTCATTCATTTCCAGCCACTGAGCACGTACCTCATACAAAGTCCCGCGGGCCAATTTTCTTGTTTTGATACAACACTGATTGGGGTACTATGACGGTGGGGAAGTCTCCCTGTCATCAGAATACAATAGCTGGGAAGGGAGCAAATAGATTAAGTGTGTGAAAGGGGGAATCCAGGCTGTTTGTTTGCGCATTGAACCCATGGTTGAATGGAAAAACTGACTTATCTATGGGCTGTCTTACACAGACAACATCCTTTGGGCCACTTAAAACATGAGGGGAATCTCGTTACCATTTTTCTGAAAAACATAAAACGCTTAAAGATGAACTAAAGCCTTATATTCAGTCTTGCACAGTTTTACAAAATCCTCTCCTATACTTGATTTCTTCTTTATAGGGCTAGATAGGTTAGTGTTAGATTGTGGAGGTCTATAGATGCAGGGATTTTAGTTTTAGGGTGGACTCATCCTTCAGTATTCAATAGTTTTTTATTGAGTTTAAACCAAGCAGTACAAGTACAAAGAATAAAAGAAAAGGTACAGAAAATGTAGAAAATATAGCATAAAAAAAGGGGGGGGGGGTGGCAGCATACAGAAAAGTACCACGTGGCAGAACAGTGCATATCAAAACATGACTTAAAACAGTATTGGTGACTAAGAAGTCGAGTACTAAAAGGTAAACAGCAAATACAACAAGTCCCAAGACTGATTCCCATCGAAAGGAGGTACATTAAGAGCCCAGAGGACTCACCAAGCCCATTAACAGACTAGCCAGCAGGGGGCCCCACCCCGTCCCAGACACCCCTAATGGGCACAAACTGTGTCCACGAAAGGGCGAAGCCCCCCCCCCAGCCCCCCTCCCCCAAAAGAGGAAACCAGTGGGCTCCCACCAATGGCCAAATAATAGAGAACAACCCAGACCCAGAGCAGGAAACCCGAACCAGAGCTCTGAAGTCAGAACTAACAGCGCCTCTCCCGCCACCAGACCCCTAAAAGAACAGATAGACGGCAAAGAAAAAGGACCAAAGAAAAGATAAGGAGAACAGTCCGCCCCGCCGTGGGCAGAGAGAGAGGAAGAACAAGGAAAGAGAAGAGAAAGAAGAGGAAGAAGAAAAGAATAAGAAAGAAAAAGAGGCCAGGACAATAGCCACAGAAAACAAAATAAAATAGTTATCACATGTCCCCCCACGCCGGACCCCAAGCCGCCCAGTCGCACCTACGGAGCCTGCAAATACTCTATCCAGGGGGATTCATCCTTTAAAGTATAACAAAAGACAAAACTCATTCGTTTTAGAAAGAGTGGAGAGGGATTAGAACATCTTTCAGGTTTTTATTGATGTCCCAGTTAGGCAGAGTCACCCTCTCTTTGTCCTGTTTACTGTTGTCACCAAACGTGAAAGTAAAAGAAAAACACAAATTTTGGGTTGTCCCCAGAACAGGAATAGAGGGGAAATATTCCAATGAAGATAGCAGTTCTGGTGACAACCAGGGAGTCCTTTACTTTGGAGGGATATTCTCACACTTCCTGTTTTGGCTATAGGACAGTAAATGATGGGAAATTTCCCAATGGGACACAGACAGCATAAATAAACCTTACAGGGGTATAAACTATTCTATACATACTCTACTATACTCTAAATACTCTATCCAAAATGAGGGGGAGAAAAAACATTGCCTTTAGTTCTACTTTAAATAGCTTTCTCTGATTTCACTGCACACTGTGAGCTCCTCACACTGTGCATTAGAAGCTGCAGTAGGTCAGATAGAGCCGGTCTCGTTTCCTAGCTGTGCAATGTAAAGCATTGTCTAGTCCTTTCCTCCTTAGCCTGGCTGTCCCTGGCTGTCCTTTTCATTCCTTGAATTTCAGTTCTTTCAATTATGGAGGCTCAGCATCACATGTGGGCATTACCCAAGGTGGTCGGCATGAAAATCCCAACTGCCTAGGAAGGCCCACTTCTCTAGAATAACAATACCCCCATTAAAATATTTTTATATTTCCATAACTCCTCCAAAGAGTCAATCCACTGCTTGCATCAGAGCTGAGAGGTCCTGAGAGAAGTACTGAGGGACGGTGCTGGGAAGTTTTCAGGAAGTTATGTACAATATCCTGCCAGATCCACTCAAACTAATCTCAGCCTCAAAGTAGTTTAAAGTCCGATGTCCCTGCCATAGCTATACGTGGGTATCCATACACTATGGCCAAGCTGTATAGAAACCCATCAATCTACCAGAATGTTTCTGGGCCATTACCAACCCATGTCCCTTTACAGATTAATAACAAAAGTGTACAGCGCCAAACCAATAAATGCAAGCAAATAAAGGTCATAGATTAATAAGAAGAAAGTCCAAAAAGTCCATAATAAATAGATATTAACAAGTGTGGAAACCAATTGATGGTGAGAAGAAAAGGGAATCCAACACCAAGGGACTTCTTTTCACAAACGGTGCAACACCCCGTGCTCTAATAGGGATTTCTCCTTACCAGAATGTTTGACCCCCCGGTTAGGAGAGGTCAAACGAGTATTTGTCGAGATGACGAACTCTGGATATATAATACACATACGGTGGTCAATGGCACTCGGTCCGTGAAAAGTAATAATTCCAAACACCTCCACACCTCCTAGTACTCTTCGGTAGGATGGTTTGAATATACCTCCGAAACAAAGGAGACTCAAATGGTGCAGTACGTTCAATTTATTGTTAAAATGGTAAAAAGTAAAAAACTCACGTGTCAGCAGATGATACAAACATGATGCACAAAATGGCCGCGGCTGTGGGCATGTCTACGTGTGGGCATGACTGATGCGTTTCGTCAGAGGTGGAGGTGTTTGGAATTATTACTTTTCACGGACCGAGTGCCATTGACCACCGGATGTGTATTATATGTCCAGAGTTCATCATCTCGACAAATGCTCGTTTGACCTCTCCTAACCGGGGATCAAACGTTCTGGTAAGGAGACATCCCTATTAGAGCACGTGGTGTTGCACCATTTGTGAAAAGAAGTCCCTTGGTGTTGGATTCCCTTTTCTTCTCACCATCAATTGGTTTCCACACTTGTTAATATCTATTTATTATGGACTTTTTGGACTTTCTTCCTATTAATCTATGACCTTTATTTGCTTGCATTTATTGGTTTGGCGCTGTACACTTTTGTTATTTATCCTATATGGTCTGATCTTACCCATGTACTGGCTGCCTTTAATTGACTAAGCGCGGCTACTCCTAGCTTCTATTCCCTTTACACATTGTCTGACTACTCACAGAGAAAGTAGATGCTGGACTTGGGTCTTCGAAGCTCCTTGATCAAATATTCTACATTTTCCTGTATGGGAAAAAGAAAAACATTGGATTTAAAAAGCCGGTTCCCCTAACACGCATCATGCACAGGTTTAGTTTAAAAGGAAGCTCCACTTTTCTGGCAAAAAATAGCAAATAAAAAAATAATATAGAATATACAATTGCTGCACAAGTCCTATGGTAATTGCAGGTTATTGTAAATGATGTTTCCTTTCTAATCTACAGCGCTGTCATTTTCTCTAACATGCAATGCAATATGGCGACAGAACAACCCCCCCCCCCCAAAAAAAAACAATGTAATTTCCTGCTTGTGTGATTGGCTCACTGATTTTCCCAGAAGTCTGAACACTAAGATAAAATCCTTTTTGGTGAGATACTCCCAAAGGTTAATCCCTTCTAAAGGGGTGCAGATGATGCAACTTTCCTCATTGGAACCCTTCAAGTGCTGCAGCTGATGAGAATTATAAAATCTCTCCCGTTCACATTCACTCATGGACACAGACAGACAAACAGCCTTTTCTTCAGAATAACAATCAGTAGGAATCTACTATAAAGTTCACTAAAATCTGTGCAAAGTACACAGATCACCCAAAGGGAAATCTTTTATTCTCAATAAAAGTGGAGTTACTCTTTACAGCCTACATCCAAGATGGGCAGCCCCCCGACCTCTTTGTAGCACCCCCTTTATTCCTTTGTTAAATAAAGGAATATTTATTGGATGAATGAACACAAAGCTAACAGAAAAGGGAATAAACGTTCAGCATGTAATGCAGTGTAAGTAACTCAATATTTCAGATATTAAAAAACATTTTCTATGCACACCTTTATTGAAGCCGTCTTTGCAGCAGTCACACATGACATCCTGGGGTCCATTAGAATGCAGAAAACCCGGATTGAATAAGAAGGGGACATTTTAAACTGCAATTTGTGCTCAATTGTATGCAGTACAATGGGGGGGGGGGGGGGCAGAAGTATTTAAAAGGTGGAAGCTATAAAGACTAAACTTCTACTATAAAGTGAACCTGTCATCGCTGATGTTTAGCGTGTTAGTTCCTTGGCTGTCTTACTGCAATTTCAGAGTCCCTTACATTACATAGGTTTCATGGCGGGGACAGGAGGAAAAAGATAGAGGGGTTATGTTAGTGACAGAGTACAGCTCCCTATGCTGAAAAAAAAAAATGTTAAGGTCAGTTAAGTTATAAGTGTTGCTGGGCCGGTCAGTGCCCACCGCTCCCCCGCCCTACGGAAACCCAAGACATTGCAGTCAAAGAAGAAAAAGTCATGGCCTGACCACCAAGGTAGCGTAAACCAGGGGACTCCAAACTTTCTAAATAAAGGGCCCTTTTTTGGTCCTTCAGACTTTAGGTGGGCCGGACTGTGGACTCTGGGAATAGAAAATGCATCAGGCTTGGTGGTCAGTGGGAGTAAAATAATTGCATTGCACCCCAGTGGTTAGTAGGAGGAATAGCGCCCCATTGTTGGTGTTATTGGAAGAAATAAGTATCTAATCGGCAGTAGTAGGAGAAATAGTGTCCCGTCGGTGTCAGTGGGAGGAATAGCATCCCCATCATTTGACATCAGTGAGAGAAATAGCGCCCAATCACTGGCATTAGTGGGAGGAACAGCACACCATTCTTTTGGTGTTAGTGGGAAGAAAGGTTCCCAATCATTGGTATCAGTGGGAGGAATGGTGCCCCATCAATGGTATCAGTGGGAGGAATTGTGCTCCATCACTGGCATCAGTGGGAGGAATGTTGCCCCATCATTGGTGTTAGTGAGAAGAATAGTATCCCATCATTGGTATCAGGGTGAAGAATACAGCCCCATTATTGGTGTGGGAGGAATAGCTCCCCATCATTAATGTCAGTAGGAGGACTAGCACCCCATCACTGGCATCAGTGGGAGGAATAGCACCCCATTATTGGTGCTCGTGAGAACAATGGCTCCCCATCATTGGTATCAGTAGGAAGAATGGTGCCCTGTCATTTGTATGGGTGAGAGGAATAGTGTCCCTTCAGGGTCAGTGGAAAGAAAAGTGCCCCATCACTGGCATCAGTGGGAGGATAGGCGCGCCATTATTGGTATCAGAGAAATGGAATAGTGTCCCATCATTAGTATCAATGGGAGGAATAGTGCTCCATCATTGGTATCAATGGGAGGAATAGCGCATCATCATTGATGTCAGAGGGAGGAATAGTGCCCCATCACTGGTATCAGTAAGAAGAATAGTGCCCCATCACTGGTATCAGTGGGAGGGATAGTGCATCATCACTGATGTCAGTGGGAAGAATAGTGCTCCATCACTGGTATCAGTGGGAGGAATAGCACCTCATTTTTGGCGTTAGTGGGAAGAATAGTGTCCCAAGAGCCAAAGGAAGACAAGCAAAGGGCCGTAGTTTGGAGACCATTGGCATAGACAATGGTGGTCACAGTGAAAAGGAGGAGCTAAAGGAACCTATAGGGAAAGATTTTCAGAACATCTACCCAAACAATGATAACCCATTCACACTCTACCCTGCTGATGCTTTTTATATTGACCCCGGCCTTAAACTTCACAAATATGCTCCTACCTGGAAGTAATAGAAAGCATGACCTGGTGGTAATGTAAAGTAGTGAGTGTACAGCTTGTATAACAGTGTAAATTTGCTGTTCCCTCAAAATAACTCAACACACAGCCATTAATGTCTAAACCACTGGCAACAAAAGTTAGTACACCCCTAAGAGTAAATGTCAAAATTGGGCCCAAAGTGCCAATATTGTGTGGCCACCATTATTTTTCAGCACTTCCTTAACCCTCTTGGGTATGAAGTTCACCAAAGCGTCACTGGTTGCCACTGGAGTCCTCTCCCACTCCTCCATGATGACATCACAGAGTTGGTGGATGTTGGAGACCTTGCGCTCCTCCACCTTCCATTTGAGGATGCCCCACAGATGCTCAATAGGGTTTAGGTCTGGAGACATGCTTGGCCAGTCCATCACCTTTACACTCAGCTTATTTAGCAAGGCAGTGGTCGTCTTAGAGGTGTGTTTGGGGTCATTATCATGTTGGAACACTGCCCTGTGGCCCAGTCTCTGAAGGGAGGGGATCATGCTCTGCTTCAGTATGTCACAGTACATGTTGGCATTCATGGTTCCCTCAATGAACTGTAGCTCCCCAGTGCCTGCAGCACTCATGCAGCCCCAGCCAACAGACTCTCACCATCATGCTTGACTGTAGGCAAGACACACTTATCTTTTTACTCCTCACCTGGTTGCCGCCACACACGCTTGACACCATCTGAACCTAAAAAGTTTATCTTTGGCTCATCAAGCCACAGGACACGGTTCCAGTAATCCAGGCCTCGACAAACCCCGGGCGCCAGGTCGCATTTGCGACTAGAATTAGCGACCTGGCGCCTGGGGGGCCCTGCAGGAGCTGTCCTGTCCCTTTTGCGCCCCCACCTTCTTTCCCGAGTGCACGGACTTCCACGCCATCCATAAATTGAGGCCCCGGCTTTTCGGCCTTCTTCTGTTAGATGAGAGGCTAGGGGAACTGGCGCCCTCTTGTGGTGGCCGGGAGTAATGCATGCTCTCAATGCCTTCCTTCTTATCTGCTCTTTGGAAGGAGATGGGAAGTTTTTGCAGGCTTCATCTCTCTGTCCAGTTACCTTTGCTTAAAGGTAAGTGGACAGGGAGTGTTTTTATTATTATTAATTTATTTTTTAAATTAAAAAAAATTAATAATAATACATTTTTTCTTTTTTTTTTAATTATTAAAAAAAAAAAAAACCTTTTTTTTTTTTTCAATTCTTATAAAAAAAAAATATATGATTATATATATATATATATATATATATATATATATATATATATATATATATATATATCTATCATATATTTTTTTTTTATAAGAATTGAAAAAAAAAAGAATGTTTATAATATATATATATATATATATATATTTTTTTTTTTTCCTCATCGCCGTGCCACAGCCGAAGGCCCCTTTCACACGGGCTGTCTGATCGGGTCCGCCTGACAGTTTTTCAGACAGACCTGATCGGACCCCTCATTCTCCTCTATGGAGCGGTAATCTGAGGATCGGATCAGATGGCATCGGATGGAAAAAGAGAGATAGTCTGTTTCCATCCAATTGCGCTATAGAGGAGAGTGGGGTTCTAGTCGTATTTATGTGTAAATTTAGTATCCGTTTTATTAAATAAAGCTTGGTTGTTAGTTTAAAAAAAAAAAAAACTGGCTCCTAACTTTTTTAGCTGGCTCCTAGATTTCAGGCAAATTTGTCAAGCCCTGCAGTAATCCATGTCCTTAGTCTGCTTGTCTTCAACAAACTATTTGCAGGCTTTCTTGTGCATCATCTTTAGAAGAGGTTTCCTTCTGGGATGACAGCCATGCAGAACAATTTGATGCAGTATGCGGCGTATGGTCTGAGCCCTGACAGGCTGACCCCTCACCCCTTCAACCTCTGCAGCAATGCTGGCAGCACTCATATGTCTATTTCCCAAAGACAAACTCTGCATATGATGCTGAGCAAATGACTAATTGGGCCCAATTTGGACATTTTCACTTAGGGGTGTACTCACTTTTGTTGCCTGTGGTTTAGACATTAATGTGTTGAGTTATTTTGAGGGGACAGCAAATTTACACTGTTATACAAGCTGTACACTCACTACTTTACATTGTAGCAAAGTGTCATTTCTTCAGTGTTGTCACATGAAAGGATATAATAAAATATTTACAAAAATGTGAGGGGTGTACTCAGTTTTGTGAGATACTGTAAATCCAATATTACATAGAAGATGTGAATGCATTGTTGTTCCTGTACAGAGTATTTGATCTGGCTATAATATGGGAGGACATTTGGAGGACTGTCACTTGGGAGTTGTTTTATCAAGGTGTGAGAATGGGGAAAAAAGCACAAGCAATGTCTCCAGCTGTTTCATTCTAACCTACAGAGTGCCAGCAACCATTCTGCCATCTGTTTTAGGGATACTTCATTTACAATAGAGCAATAAATGTTTTCTATAGTGTACCAGTCAGCCACACCACCCTTTCTTAAAGTAGAACTGAAGGTAAAACTTTTATCTTTATTTTGGATAGAGTGGAAATAGATTAGAACACCCGCCGGGTTTTATTGCTGTCTGTGTCCCCATTAGGGAGATTTACCTCTTCATTTGTCCTGGTGACCATTATAAAGAAAAAAAAAATATTCTGAATTCTAAGTGGTGTCACCAGAACAGAAATAAAGAGGACATCTTCCAATGGGGACACGAGTTCTGGTGACAACTAGGGATTCCCTCACTTTGGAGGGATTTCCGCTCACCCCCTGTTTTGGCTATGGGACAGGAAGTAAAAGGAAATCTCACTGGGACACAAAAAGCAAAACATGACAGAGGTTCAAACCCTCCCCTACTCTATACAAAATGATAAAAAAAGAAGCTTTTAATGACAGGATACTTACCGGTCCAGGGATCCAGCGCTGTCCTCACCCAGGCTGGTGCTTTGTGTTCCTGGCACCGGCATGTTTAGTGTGGGAAGCCGGCCGTCACTCCTTGCGGCTTCACAACTGGCTTCTCAATGTGCATGAGCAAAATGTGCTGCACAAATGATCCCTCAGCCTCCTAGGACCTGTGACATGTCCCAAAAGCTTGTGGGAGGGAACTTACAGTAGAATTGTCTTCTTTTTTGAAGTACGCACTCCACACCGCTATGGACGCCGGATAACATGGAAAGGAGGTCAATGATGTCTGACCAACACAGATGTACAATAGGACAGTCCTGAATAAAATGTATGTGATCCCCTGGACCTCCAATCTTATCCTGACAATCCACCTCACCATAGACTCAGGATGATGTGTACACAGATGTTAAAAACGCCACGTTCAGATCTGCATAGTGCTTTTTTGTACAGATGTGAACGCAGCTCAATGATAGCTGATGTGTCCATACACACAGAAGGGTTTAGCAGAAAGTATGCCAAAAGTATGCAGGGTTTTAAAAGTATGCAAAATCTCAAGGCAATCCATTCAGACATTGGGTCCCCTGTCACATCAGAGACCTCAGTCACTGTCCCCAAACTTCTGTCTATCAGACTTTAGAGGGGGCCGGACTAGGGCCAGTGGGAGTAGAAAATGTCCTGGCATCCAGTGTGGGTAAGCAATGCCCCATTGTTGGTGTCAGTGGGAGGACTAGTGCCCCATCGTTGGTGTCCGTGGGAAAAATTTTTGCCCCATCGTTAGCATTAGTGGGACAAATTCTGCCCCATCATTAGTGTCAGTGGGAGGAATTGTGCCCTTTCGTTGGTGTCAGTGGGAGGAGCAATGCCCCATCATTGGTGTCAGTGGGAGGAATTGTGCCCTTTCATTGATGTCAGTGGGAGGAGCTGTGCCCCATTGTTAGTGTCAGTGGGAGGAATAGTGGCTCATTGTTGGTGACAATGGAAGGAATTTTTCCCCCACCATTGGCAGTCACAGACGCCCTGCAGACCAACGGGGCCACATCCAGGGAGGCTTTACGGATATACTGCAACCCCTGTATCAACTGGTCCGTCAATTCCACCAGCTCCGGGGGATGTTGACTCCCTTCCAAATCCTGGCGCAGGATTCTAGCCCATTCCGTTAAAGTCGGAGAGACCAAGGCGATGGCAAACACCGGCCTCAATATTGAACCAGTCACAGTGAAAAGATGGCGGACCAGGGCCTCAGCCTTCCTGTCTGCAGGATCTTTAAAGGACAGAGTGTCCTCCACCGGTAGCAAGGTGGCTGTAACGGAACCGCGACCCACACTGTGTCTGTGGGCCTCCGTCAGTATACCGCTTCCTCCCAGTCTTAAACATAGATATCAAATATCCTAGCCCCCACCATACAAAGCTAGCCGACAACTTAGCTTGTACAAGTTCTGGAACCTTCTCTTTATTAAACAGTTTCACACTCAATATATACAGCACAAGGAAACATCCCCTTCCTGATCAATCTACTACCCCAGGTCAGGTGGGCCTGATTACATTATCATATGCAGATAGCCTTGTATACAGAATTATAATTACCCTGAACTCATTATCTAAAGGACAGCCAACACAAACAGTATTCTACTTTTCTACCAGTAACTAATAGATGACAATGATTCAATCAACCTGAGCCAATTAACTAGCAGACTGCCATCCTCGAGCGCCTGAAATACAATACACATTATTATGAGTGTAAACACAGAACCCATTGTAGATAACAGGTGAGTAAATCAGCTTATTCAACAATGTCTGGAAGACAGGTGGTTGAGTTGATATTAGCATCTGCTATGAGTCTTACTGTCTTGGGCAGACATGGACTTGAATCCAAAGTAACATTACTCCAAGTGACCCACATATAGTGTCTGTCTTTTATTCCTGCTTCTTTCCCTGTCTCTTCTACAGGGTCAAATCTACCTTTGATACCAGCGACTGCAGGACCGGCATCATGGACGCCAGTGCAGACGTAGATTCGGAGGGTCCTGCAGCCTTCCTAGAAATGGGGTACCAGAGGGGTCGGGAGGTCACAGGAAGGAACGACAACCTCAGAATGGGCCGCTTCCACCCAAAGTTTCCCAGAGAAGAAAAAAAGGTGGAACAAACTACTCACCACACCTTTGGAGACCGTGTGGGCACCACTCCAGGCAGAACACCTCCCCATCTTGGATTGGGGGAGCTGTGGGCCAGGGGTATGCTGCGACTCAGGCCATGATCTGGTCATGTGCGTCCTTGCGAGGTGTTCCACTCATTGCCCAGCACCCTTCCAGTGGGGCTATGTCGTGGCCGACTGAGGGCAGAGCTACAGTCTACATGTGCTCGCTGGCCAGAAAATCCAGTGCGTCACCTAGTCCGGCAGTTGATTGTAGTTCTCACAGGAACAACTTGATTGTAGAAAGAAAAAAACAAAAAAAGGAAAAAAGTTCCATTTAAATTTAGAAAAAAAAGCTAGGGCCAAAGATCCCAGCAAGGAGCTAGGTCATTACTCCTGACTAGGCAGAAAAAAACTGAGGTCCTAGAGCGGGAAGTTTGAGTATACCTCCTGGGACTGCCCATGGGCGTAGTAAAAGCCTTGTTAAATAATGTTAACCCTTTACAGCATAGTGTCCTACTCCTAGGAAGAGCAGCATAACCCAACGGTCAATGAAGATATGAAGCTGTGTCCGTCAATGAACGAAAGAGAAATATTGTTTTATTTTCAGAATTGTCGCTCTTTTTTTGATTATAGCGCAAAAAATAAAAATCGCACAGGTGATCAAATACCACCAAAAGAAAGCTCTATTTGTAGGAAAAAAAGGACATAAATTTTATTAGGGTAAAGCGTTGTACAACCACGCAATTGTCAGTCATTTAGGGGGTAAATTCTTCCGGTCCAGAAGTTTTTAAATGACTGATAAGCAGTCCTTTATTTACCCAGTGCCATTCATAGTTAGCACTGGATAAATATCCATCCAGTGTCTGATGTGCCCCAATAATTGCTGCGTACCGAGCTGTCAGAGGGAAACATCTCAAAAAAGGGGAATCTTTTTTCTGCCAAGGGCCATTTGGGCATTTTTAAATCATTCGGGGGCCGTACAAAATTATCAACTTAAAAATTAGCCTATTATATTTGGTTGAACATTTAATTAACTCACCCCTAATGTGATGGCTGCAACTGCTTCTCTTTGGTGAGGTGTGTGATGTTAGCTGGTATTGATGATGTTGCTACTCGCAACTGGTTTTCCAGGTTTGCCCGCTTAATGCAGAGTGATGAGTGCCCCAATCAATGCAGAGTGATGAATTCTCCAATCAATGCAGAGTGATGAGTGCCCCAATCAATGCAGATTGATGAGTGCCCCACATATCAATGCAGAGTGATGAGTGCCCCCCCATATCAATGCAGAGTGATGAGTGCCCCACATATCAATGCAGAGTGATGAGTGCCCCACATATCAATGCAGAGTGATGAGTGCCCCACATATCAATGCAGAGTGATGAGTGCCCCACATATCAATGCAGAGTGATGAGTGCCCCCACATATCAATGCAGAGTGATGAGTGCCCCACATATCAATGCAGAGTGATGAGTGCCCCACATATCAATGCAGAGTGATGAGTGCCCCCCCCCCCATATCAATGCAGAGTGATGAGTGCCCCCCCCCCCCATATCAATGCAGAGTGATGAGTACCCCAATCAATGCAGAGTGATGAGTGCCCCACATATCAATGCAGAGTGATGAGTGCCCCCACATATCAATACAGAGTGATGAGTGCCCCCACATATCAATGCAGAGTGATGAGTGCCCCCACAGATCAATGCAGAGTGATGAGTACCCCAATCAATGCAGAGTGATGAGTGCCCCACATATCAATGCAGAGTGATGAGTGCCCCACATATCAATGCAGAATGATGAGTGCCCCACATATCAATACAGAGTGATGAGTGCCCCCACATATCAATGCAGAGTGATGAGTGCCCCCACATGTCAATGCAGAGTGATGAGTGCCCCACATATCAATGCAGAGTGATGAGTGCCCCCACATATCAATGCAGAGTGATGAGTGCCCCCACATGTCAATGCAGAGTGATGAGTGCCCCACATATCAATGCAGAGTGATGAGTGCCCCCACATATCAATGCAGAGTGATGAGTGCCCCCACATATCAATGCAGAGTGACGAGTGCCCCACATATCAATGCAGAGTGATGAGTGCCCCACATATCAATGCAGAGTGATGAGTGCCCCCACATATCAATGCAGAGTGATGAGTGCCCCACATATCAATGCAGAGTGATGAGTGCCCCCACATATCAATGCAGAGTGATGAGTGCCCCACATATCAATGCAGAGTGATGAGTGCCCCCCCCCCCCAATCAATGCAGAGTGATGAGTTCCCCCCCCCCATATCAATGCAGAGTGATGAGTGCCCCCACAGATCAATGCAGAGTGATGAGTACCCCAATCAATGCAGAGTGATGAGTGCCCCACATATCAATGCAGAGTGATGAGTGCCCCACATATCAATGCAGAATGATGAGTGCCCCACATATCAATACAGAGTGATGAGTGCCCCCACATATCAATGCAGAGTGATGAGTGCCCCCACATATCAATGCAGAGTGATGAGTGCCCCACATATCAATGCAGAGTGATGAGTGCCCCCACATATCAATGCAGAGTGATGAGTGCCCCCACATATCAATGCAGAGTGACGAGTGCCCCACATATCAATGCAGAGTGATGAGTGCCCCACATATCAATGCAGAGTGATGAGTGCCCCCACATATCAATGCAGAGTGATGAGTGCCCCACATATCAATGCAGAGTGATGAGTGCCCCCACATATCAATGCAGAGTGATGAGTGCCCCACATATCAATGCAGAGTGATGAGTGCCCCCACATATCAATGCAGAGTGATGAGTGCCCCACATATCAATGCAGAGTGATGAGTGCCCCACATATCAATGCAGAGTGATGAGTGCCCCCCCCCAATCAATGCAGAGTGATGAGTGCCCCCCCCATATCAATGCAGAGTGATGAGTGCCCCCCCCATATCAATGCAGAGTGATGAGTGCCCCCCCCCCATATCAATGCAGAGTGATGAGTGCCCCCCCATATCAATGCAGAGTGATGAGTGCCCCACATATCAATGCAGAGTGATGAGTGCCCCACATATCAATACAGAGTGATGAGTGCCCCCACATATCAATGCAGAGTGATGAGTGCCCCCACAGATCAATGCAGAGTGATGAGTGCCCCACATATCAATGCAGAGTGAGAAGTGCCCCCACATATCAATGCAGAGTGATGAGTGCCCCCACATCTCAATTCAGAGTGATGAGTGCCCCCCACATCTCAATTCAGAGTGATCAGTGCCCCCACATATCAATGCAGAGTGATGAGTGCCCCCACATATCAATGCAGAGTGATGAGTGCCCCCACATATCAATGCAGAGTGATGAGTGCCCCCACATATCAATGCAGAGTGATGAGTGCCCCACATATCAATACAGAGTGATGAGTGCCCCACATATCAATGCAAAATGATGAGTGCCCCCCCCCCCCCATATCAATGCAGAGTGATGAGTGCCCCCCCCCCTATATCAATGGAGAGTGATGAGTACCCCAATCAATGCAGAGTGATGAGTGCCCCACATATCAATGCAGAGTGATGAGTGCCCCCACATATCAATGCAGAGTGATGAGTGCCCCACATATCAATGCAGAGTGATGAGTGCCCCTACATATCAATACAGAGTGATGAGTGCCCCCACATATCAATGCAGAGTGATGAGTGCCCCACATATCAATGCAGAGTGATGAGTGCCCCCACATATCAATGCAGAGTGATGAGTGCCCCCACAGATCAATGCAGAGTGATGAGTGCCCCAATCAATGCAGAGTGATGAGTGCCCCCACATATCAATGCAGAGTGTTGAGTGCCCCAATCAATGCAGAGTGATGAGTGCCCCACATATCAATGCAGAGTGATGAGTGCCCCCCCCCATATCAATGCAGAGTGATGAGTGTCCCCCCCCATATCAATGCAGAGTGATGAGTACCCCAATCAATGCAGAGT
Organism: Pelophylax lessonae; assembly: GCF_965119305.1. Classification (NCBI taxonomy): domain Eukaryota; kingdom Metazoa; phylum Chordata; class Amphibia; order Anura; family Ranidae; genus Pelophylax; species Pelophylax lessonae. The sequence goes on from NC_138780.1 coordinate 25,944,443, forward strand.
GATGAGTGCCCCACATATCAATGCAGAGTGATGAGTGCCCCCCCCCCATATCAATGCAGAGTGATGAGTGCCCCCCCCCCCCCATATCAATGCAGAGTGATGAGTACCCCAATCAATGCAGAGTGATGAGTGCCCCACATATCAATGCAGAGTGATGAGTGCCCCCCCATATCAATACAGAGTGATGAGTGCCCCCACATATCAATGCAGAGTGATGAGTGCCCCCACAGATCAATGCAGAGTGATGAGTGCCCCACATATCAATGCAGAGTGATGAGTGCCCCCCCATATCAATGCAGATTGATGAGTGCCCCCACATATCAATTCAGAGTGATGAGTGCCCCACATATCAATGCAGAGTGATGAGTGCCCCCACATATCAATGCAGAGTGATGAGTGCCCCCCCCCCCCCATATCAATGCAGAGTGATGAGTACCCCAATCAATGCAGAGTGATGAGTGCCCCACATATCAATGCAGAGTGATGAGTGCCCCCCCATATCAATGCAGAGTGATGAGTGCCCCCCCATATCAATACAGAGTGATGAGTGCCCCCACATATCAATTCAGAGTGATGAGTGCCCCACATATCAATGCAGAGTGACGAGTGCCCCCCTCCATATCAATGCAGAGTGACGAGTGCCCCCACAGATCAATGCAGAGTGATGAGTGCCCCCACAGATCAATGCAGAGTGATGAGTGCCCCACATATCAATACAGAGTGATGAGTGCCCCCACATATCAATGCAGAGTGATGAGTGCCCCCACAGATCAATGCAGAGTGATGAGTGTCCCACATATCAATGCAGAGTGATGAGTGCCCCCCCCCCCATATCAATGCAGAGTGATGAGTGCCCCACATATCAATGCAGAGTGAGAAGTGCCCCCACATATCAATGCAGAGTGATGAGTGCCCCCACATCTCAATTCAGAGTGATGAGTGCCCCCCACATCTCAATTCAGAGTGATCAGTGCCCCCACATATCAATGCAGAGTGATGAGTGCCCCCACATATCAATGCAGAGTGATGAGTGCCCCACATATCAATGCAGAGTGATGAGTGCCCCCCCCATATCAATGCAGAGTGATGAGTGTCCCCCCCCATATCAATGCAGAGTGATGAGTACCCCAATCAATGCAGAGTGATGAGTGCCCCACATATCAATGCAGAGTGATGAGTGCCCCCCCCCCATATCAATGCAGAGTGATGAGTGCCCCCCCCCCCCCATATCAATGCAGAGTGATGAGTACCCCAATCAATGCAGAGTGATGAGTGCCCCACATATCAATGCAGAGTGATGAGTGCCCCCCCATATCAATACAGAGTGATGAGTGCCCCCACATATCAATGCAGAGTGATGAGTGCCCCCACAGATCAATGCAGAGTGATGAGTGCCCCACATATCAATGCAGAGTGATGAGTGCCCCCCCATATCAATGCAGATTGATGAGTGCCCCCACATATCAATTCAGAGTGATGAGTGCCCCACATATCAATGCAGAGTGATGAGTGCCCCCACATATCAATGCAGAGTGATGAGTGCCCCCCCCCCCCCATATCAATGCAGAGTGATGAGTACCCCAATCAATGCAGAGTGATGAGTGCCCCACATATCAATGCAGAGTGATGAGTGCCCCCCCATATCAATGCAGAGTGATGAGTGCCCCCCCATATCAATACAGAGTGATGAGTGCCCCCACATATCAATTCAGAGTGATGAGTGCCCCACATATCAATGCAGAGTGACGAGTGCCCCCCTCCATATCAATGCAGAGTGACGAGTGCCCCCACAGATCAATGCAGAGTGATGAGTGCCCCCACAGATCAATGCAGAGTGATGAGTGCCCCACATATCAATACAGAGTGATGAGTGCCCCCACATATCAATGCAGAGTGATGAGTGCCCCCACAGATCAATGCAGAGTGATGAGTGTCCCACATATCAATGCAGAGTGATGAGTGCCCCCCCCCCCATATCAATGCAGAGTGATGAGTGCCCCACATATCAATGCAGAGTGAGAAGTGCCCCCACATATCAATGCAGAGTGATGAGTGCCCCCACATCTCAATTCAGAGTGATGAGTGCCCCCCACATCTCAATTCAGAGTGATCAGTGCCCCCACATATCAATGCAGAGTGATGAGTGCCCCCACATATCAATGCAGAGTGATGAGTGCCCCCACATATCAATGCAGAGTGATGAGTGCCCCCACATATCAATGCAGAGTGATGAGTGCCCCACATATCAATGCAAAATGATGAGTGCCCCCCCCCCCATATCAATGCAGAGTGATGAGTGCCCCCCCCCCCATATCAATGGAGAGTGATGAGTACCCCAATCAATGCAGAGTGATGAGTGCCCCACATATCAATGCAGAGTGATGAGTGCCCCCACATATCAATGCAGAGTGATGAGTGCCCCACATATCAATGCAGAGTGATGAGTGCCCCTACATATCAATACAGAGTGATGAGTGCCCCCACATATCAATGCAGAGTGATGAGTGCCCCACATATCAATGCAGAGTGATGAGTGCCCCCACATATCAATGCAGAGTGATGAGTGCCCCCACAGATCAATGCAGAGTGATGAGTGCCCCAATCAATGCAGAGTGATGAGTGCCCCCACATATCAATGCAGAGTGTTGAGTGCCCCAATCAATGCAGAGTGATGAGTGCCCCACATATCAATGCAGAGTGATGAGTGCCCCCCCCCATATCAATGCAGAGTGATGAGTGTCCCCCCCCATATCAATGCAGAGTGATGAGTACCCCAATCAATGCAGAGTGATGAGTGCCCCACATATCAATGCAGAGTGATGAGTGCCCCCCCCCCATATCAATGCAGAGTGATGAGTGCCCCCCCCCCATATCAATGCAGAGTGATGAGTACCCCAATCAATGCAGAGTGATGAGTGCCCCACATATCAATGCAGAGTGATGAGTGCCCCCCCATATCAATACAGAGTGATGAGTGCCCCCACATATCAATGCAGAGTGATGAGTGCCCCCACAGATCAATGCAGAGTGATGAGTGCCCCACATATCAATGCAGAGTGATGAGTGCCCCCCCATATCAATGCAGATTGATGAGTGCCCCCACATATCAATTCAGAGTGATGAGTGCCCCACATATCAATGCAGAGTGATGAGTGCCCCCACATATCAATGCAGAGTGATGAGTGCCCCCCCCCCATATCAATGCAGAGTGATGAGTACCCCAATCAATGCAGAGTGATGAGTGCCCCACATATCAATGCAGAGTGATGAGTGCCCCCCCATATCAATGCAGAGTGATGAGTGCCCCCCCATATCAATACAGAGTGATGAGTGCCCCCACATATCAATTCAGAGTGATGAGTGCCCCACATATCAATGCAGAGTGACGAGTGCCCCCCTCCATATCAATGCAGAGTGACGAGTGCCCCCACAGATCAATGCAGAGTGATGAGTGCCCCCACAGATCAATGCAGAGTGATGAGTGCCCCACATATCAATACAGAGTGATGAGTGCCCCCACATATCAATGCAGAGTGATGAGTGCCCCCACAGATCAATGCAGAGTGATGAGTGTCCCACATATCAATGCAGAGTGATGAGTGCCCCCCCCCCCCCATATCAATGCAGAGTGATGAGTGCCCCACATATCAATGCAGAGTGATGAGTGCCCCACATATCAATGCAGAGTGATGAGTGCCCCACACATCAATGCAGAGTGATGAGTGCCCCACACATCAATGCAGAGTGATGAGTGCCCCACATATCAATACAGAGTGATGAGTGCCCCACATATCAATGCAGAGTGATGAGTGCCCCCCCCCATATCAATGCAGAGTGATGAGTACCCCAATCAATGCAGAGTGATGAGTGCCCCCCCCCCCCATATCAATGCAGAGTGATGAGTGCCCCCCCCATATCAATGCAGAGTGATGAGTACCCCAATCAATGCAGAGTGATGAGTGCCCCACATATCAATGCAGAGTGATGAGTGCCCCCCCCATATCAATGCAGAGTGATGAGTGTCCCCCCCCCCATATCAATGCAGAGTGATGAGTACCCCAATCAATGCAGAGTGATGAGTGCCCCACATATCAATGCAGAGTGATGAGTGCCCCCCCCCATATCAATGCAGAGTGATGAGTGCCCCCCCCATATCAATGCAGAGTGATGAGTACCCCAATCAATGCAGAGTGATGAGTGCCCCACATATCAATGCAGAGTGATGAGTGCCCCCCCATATCAATACAGAGTGATGAGTGCCCCCACATATCAATGCAGAGTGATGAGTGCCCCCACAGATCAATGCAGAGTGATGAGTGTCCCACATATCAATGCAGAGTGATGAGTGCCCCCCCCCCCCCATATCAATGCAGAGTGATGAGTGCCCCACATATCAATGCAGAGTGATGAGTGCCCCACATATCAATGCAGAGTGACGAGTGCCCCCCTCCATATCAATGCAGAGTGACGAGTGCCCCCACAGATCAATGCAGAGTGATGAGTGCCCCCACAGATCAATGCAGAGTGATGAGTGCCCCACATATCAATACAGAGTGATGAGTGCCCCCACATATCAATGCAGAGTGATGAGTGCCCCCACAGATCAATGCAGAGTGATGAGTGTCCCACATATCAATGCAGAGTGATGAGTGCCCCCCCCCCCCCATATCAATGCAGAGTGATGAGTGCCCCACATATCAATGCAGAGTGATGAGTGCCCCACATATCAATGCAGAGTGATGAGTGCCCCACACATCAATGCAGAGTGATGAGTGCCCCACATATCAATACAGAGTGATGAGTGCCCCACATATCAATGCAGAGTGATGAGTGCCCCCCCCCATATCAATGCAGAGTGATGAGTACCCCAATCAATGCAGAGTGATGAGTGCCCCCCCCCCCCATATCAATGCAGAGTGATGAGTGCCCCCCCCATATCAATGCAGAGTGATGAGTACCCCAATCAATGCAGAGTGATGAGTGCCCCACATATCAATGCAGAGTGATGAGTGCCCCCCCCATATCAATGCAGAGTGATGAGTGTCCCCCCCCCCATATCAATGCAGAGTGATGAGTACCCCAATCAATGCAGAGTGATGAGTGCCCCACATATCAATGCAGAGTGATGAGTGCCCCCCCCCATATCAATGCAGAGTGATGAGTGCCCCCCCCATATCAATGCAGAGTGATGAGTACCCCAATCAATGCAGAGTGATGAGTGCCCCACATATCAATGCAGAGTGATGAGTGCCCCCCCATATCAATACAGAGTGATGAGTGCCCCCACATATCAATGCAGAGTGATGAGTGCCCCCACAGATCAATGCAGAGTGATGAGTGCCCCACATATCAATGCAGAGTGATGAGTGCCCCCCATATCAATGCAGAGTGATGAGTGCCCCCACATATCAATTCAGAGTGATGAGTGCCCCACATATCAATGCAGAGTGATGAGTGCCCCCACATATCAATGCAGAGTGATGAGTGCCCCCCCCCCATATCAATGCAGAGTGATGAGTACCCCAATCAATGCAGAGTGATGAGTGCCCCACATATCAATGCAGAGTGATGAGTGCCCCCCCATATCAATACAGAGTGATGAGTGCCCCCACATATCAATTCAGAGTGATGAGTGCCCCACATATCAATGCAGAGTGACGAGTGCCCCCCTCCATATCAATGCAGAGTGACGAGTGCCCCCACAGATCAATGCAGAGTGATGAGTGCCCCCACAGATCAATGCAGAGTGATGAGTGTCCCATATATCAATGCAGAGTGATGAGTGCCCCCCCCCCCCATATCAATGCAGAGTGATGAGTGCCCCACATATCAATGCAGAGTGATGAGTGCCCCACATATCAATACAGAGTGATGAGTGCCCCACATATCAATGCAGATTGATGAGTGCCCCACATATCAATACAGAGTGATGAGTGCCCCCACATATCAATTCAGAGTGATGAGTGCCCCACATATCAATGCAGACTGATGAGTGCCCCACATATCAATGCAGAGTGATGAGTACCCCAATCAATGCAGAGTGATGAGTGATGACACATATCAATGCAGAGTGATGAGTGCCCCCCCATATCAATACAGAGTGATGAGTGCCCCCCCCCAATATCAATGCAGAGTGATGAGTGCCCCCCCCCCCATATCAATGCAGATTGATGAGTGCCCCACATATCAATACAGAGTGATGAGTGCCCCCACATATCAATTCAGAGTGATGAGTGCCCTGCATATCAATGCAGATTGATGAGTGCCCCACATATCAATGCAGAGTGATGAGTACCCCAATCAATGCAGAGTGATGAGTGCCCCCACATATCAATGCAGAGTGATGAGTGCCCCCACATATCAATGCAGAGTGATGAGTGCCCCCACATATCAATTCAGAGTGATGAGTGCCCCCACATATCAATGCAGAGTGATGAGTGCCCCCACATATCAATGCAGAGTGATGAGTGCCCCCACATATCAATGCAGAGTGATGAGTGCCCCCACATATCAATGCAGAGTGATGAGTGCCCCCACATATCAATGCAGAGTAATGAGTGCCCCACATATCAATACAGAGTGATGAGTGCCCCACATATCAATGCAGAGTGATGAGTGCCCCACATATCAATACAGAGTGATGAGTGCCCCCACATATCAATACAGAGTGATGAGTGCCCCACATATCAATGCAGAGTGATGAGTGCCCCCACATATCAATACAGAGTGATGAGTGCCCCCACATATCAATGCAGAGTGATGAGTGCCCCACATATCAATGCAGAGTGATGCGTGCCCCACATATCAATGCAGAGTGATGAGTACCCCAATCAATGCAGAGTGATGAGTGATGACACATATCAATGCAGAGTGATGAGTGCCCCCCCATATCAATACAGAGTGATGAGTGCCCCCCCCCAATATCAATGCAGAGTGATGAGTGCCCCCACATATCAATGCAGAGTGATGAGTGCCCCCACAGATCAATGCAGAGTGATGAGTGCCCCCACAGATCAATGCAGAGTGATGAGTGTCCCATATATCAATGCAGAGTGATGAGTGCCCCCCCCCCCATATCAATGCAGAGTGATGAGTGCCCCACATATCAATGCAGAGTGATGAGTGCCCCACATATCAATACAGAGTGATGAGTGCCCCACATATCAATGCAGATTGATGAGTGCCCCATATATCAATACAGAGTGATGAGTGCCCCCACATATCAATTCAGAGTGATGAGTGCCCCACATATCAATGCAGACTGATGAGTGCCCCACATATCAATGCAGAGTGATGAGTACCCCAATCAATGCAGAGTGATGAGTGATGACACATATCAATGCAGAGTGATGAGTGCCCCCCCATATCAATACAGAGTGATGAGTGCCCCCCCCCAATATCAATGCAGAGTGATGAGTGCCCCCCCCCCCATATCAATGCAGATTGATGAGTGCCCCACATATCAATACAGAGTGATGAGTGCCCCCACATATCAATTCAGAGTGATGAGTGCCCCGCATATCAATGCAGATTGATGAGTGCCCCACATATCAATGCAGAGTGATGAGTACCCCAATCAATGCAGAGTGATGAGTGCCCCCACATATCAATGCAGAGTGATGAGTGCCCCCACATATCAATGCAGAGTGATGAGTGCCCCCACATATCAATTCAGAGTGATGAGTGCCCCCACATATCAATGCAGAGTGATGAGTGCCCCCACATATCAATGCAGAGTGATGAGTGCCCCCACATATCAATGCAGAGTGATGAGTGCCCCCACATATCAATGCAGAGTGATGAGTGCCCCCACATATCAATGCAGAGTAATGAGTGCCCCACATATCAATACAGAGTGATGAGTGCCCCACATATCAATGCAGAGTGATGAGTGCCCCACATATCAATACAGAGTGATGAGTGCCCCCACATATCAATACAGAGTGATGAGTGCCCCACATATCAATGCAGAGTGATGAGTGCCCCCACATATCAATACAGAGTGATGAGTGCCCCCACATATCAATGCAGAGTGATGAGTGCCCCACATATCAATGCAGAGTGATGCGTGCCCCACATATCAATGCAGAGTGATGAGTGCCCCCACATATCAATGCAGAGTGATGAGTGCCCCCACATATCAATGTAGAGTGATGAGTGCCCCCACATATCAATGCAGAGTGATGAGTGCCCCCACATATCAATGCAGAGTGATGAGTGCCCCCACATATCAATACAGAGTGGTGAGTGCCCCCACATATCAATACAGAGTGATGAGTGCCCCCCCCCCATATCAATGCAGAGTGATGAGTGCCCCCACATATCAATGCAGAGTGATGAGTGCCCCCACATATCAATGCAGAGTGATGAGTGCCCCCACATATCAATGCAGAGTGATGAGTACCCCCAAATATCAATGCAGAGTGATGAGTGCCCCACATATCAATACAGAGTGATGAGTGCCCCCACATATCAATGCAGAGTGATGAGTGCCCCACATATCAATACAGAGTGATGAGTGCCCCCACATATCAATGCAGAGTGATGAGTGCCCCCACATATCAATACAGAGTGATGAGTGCCCCCACATATCAATGCAGAGTGATGAGTGCCCCCACATATCAATGCAGAGTGATGAGTGCCCCACATATCAATGCAGAGTGATGAGTGCCCCCCCCCCCATATCAATGCAGAGTGATGAGTGCCCCCCCAGATCAATGCAGAGTGATGAGTGCCCCCACATATCAATACAGAGTGATGAGTGCCCCCACATATCAATGCAGAGTGATGAGTGCCCCCACATATCAATACAGAGTGATGAGTGCCCCACATATCAATACAGAGTGATGAGTGCCCCACATATCAATACAGAGTGATGAGTGCCCCACATATCAATGCAGAGTGATGAGTGCCCCACATATCAATGCAGAGTTATGAGTGCCCCACATATCAATGCAGAGTGATGAGTGCCCCCACATATCAATACAGAGTGATGAGTGCCCTCCACATCAATGCAGAGTGATGAGTGCCCCCACAGATCAATGCAGAGTGATGAGTGCCCCCACATATCAATGCAGAGTTATGAGTGCCCCACATATCAATGCAGAGTGATGAGTGCCCCCCAATCAATGCAGAGTGATGAGTGCCCCCCACATATCAATGCAGAGTGATGAGTGCCCCACATATCAATGCAGAGTGATGAGTGCCCCCCATATATCAATGCAGAGTGATGAGTGCCCCACATATCAATGCAGAGTGATGAGTGCCCCCACATATCAATGCAGAGTGATGAGTGCCCCACATATCAATGCAGAGTGATGAGTGCCCCCACATATCAATGCAGAGTGATGAGTGCCCCCCCCCATATCAATGCAGAGTGATGAGTGCCCCCCCCCATATCAATGGAGAGTGATGAGTACCCCAATCAATGCAGAGTGATGAGTGCCCCACATATCAATGCAGAGTGATGAGTGCCCCACATATCAATGCAGAGTGATGAGTGCCCCCCCCCATATCAATGCAGAGTGATGAGTACCCCAATCAATGCAGAGTGATGAGTGCCCCACATATCAATGCAGAGTGATGAGTGCCCCCACATATCAATGCAGAGTGATGAGTGCCCCTACATATCAATGCAGAGTGATGAGTGCCCCCCCCCCCCATTTCAATGCAGAGTGATGAGTTGTAACGCTCCTGCGTTTTTATATGGTGTGGATTTTCAGCTGCAGAAATAGTTCCACGTCAGTAGCCATGTAAGAGATATGCTGAGATACCATTCCCAACCTCAATGACTCATCATGTGTGGAAGGTCTTATTTCAGCCAGTAAATACACACAATTAGCAAGCTGGTTCTTAGAGTGACTTTATGCATGTGGTAACACAATGATGAAGGTTGAGGGATAGGTTGAGTGGAGGTGGTAGGTGATAGACACTTGAAGGTGAGACAGTAGCAGATGGATGCAGGAAGGTTTAGCAATGTTGTATGATAGCAGATTATAGAATAGCAGGTGGACATACAAAAGAGATCAACCCAGTGCAGAAAAGTAGCAGTAGTCTCAAGAGCTAGCAATCTAGTTTATGCAGATGTGATAAACAGTCTCTACTATGCAGAGCTAGATAGTGTAAGCTTAGTATAAGTTTATAGAGAATTCCCCTGCGGGGTACTTAGCACTATTAGCGATACAGCCGAAGGGTGGTTCAGGAGAGGCGGATGATCCAGTAGCGGGATACAGGGATCAGCGCAGCGAGGTTCCGTCAGCGAAGTAAGCTTGCAAGCATGGAAGCTTCAAGCAAGGTTAGCATCCAGATAAGGGTGTTTGAACGAACACATGTGAGTGAGAACCGACGCCTTAAATAGCCATCTAGTCCAGCGCTGAGTGATGACAGCTCCAGTCTTAAAGGTGTATGCGCACCTTTCCAAAAGTAAATGGTAGGGCGCATACACTTGTGGAAAGTGTAATTTAGGGTACCAAAGGTACCGGAACATTACAATACCCCCCCCCCTTAAGGCCTGCTCCTGAAAGCCTCTGGAGCTGGTTTGTCTGGGTATCTCGCATGAAAATTGCGGATTAATCTAGGGGCATGTATGTCAGAGGTGTTTAGCCAGTTGTCGTCTTGGGGCCCATAGTTCTTCCATCTAACCAAGTACTGAAGTCTTCTTCTGTAGATACGAGAATCCAGAATCTCTTTTATCTCGTATTCTTCTCCACCTTCAACTTGTACAGGAGGGGGAGGTGGAATATTAGGCCTTATTCCTTGGTCCGGAACATGGGGTTTTAGTAGCGACACATGGAAAATGGGATGGATTTTTAGGTCCATTGGCAATGTAAGCTGCACTGCAGCTTTTCCAATAAGTTTCTTGATTGGGAAAGGTCCCAAGAACAGAGGTCCAAGCTTTTTGCTAGGGATCTTCAGTCTCAAGTTTTTTGTTGAGAGCCAAACGAGGTCCCCGATAGTATACTGTGGAGAAGGTTTTCTACGAAGATCATAGTACTTCTTTTGTTGACTGTGAGCGTGTGCAATGGTAGTATTTAGTAAACCCAGAGAATCCTTTATTTGGGAAAGATAGTCTGAGGCTACTGGGTTATTTGAAGGAAGGATGCGTGGAGGGAGAATAGAGGGATGGAACCCATAGTTCAAGTAGAACGGACTCTGCTTGGTTGTACTGTGAGTTGCGTTGTTGTAGGCAAATTCCGCCAGGGGGAGAAGATCCAACCAATCATCCTGTTGGTAAGAAGTGTAACAACGTAAATACTGCTCGATGCATTGGTTGACTCTTTCAGTCTGTCCGTTGGTCTGCGGATGGTAAGGAGAAGTGAGCTTCCGCTCAATCCGTAGTATGTGACATAGTTCTTGCCAGAATTTAGAAATAAATTGGGATCCACGGTCAGACAAAAGAGTTTTTGGGATACCATGTAATCTGAAGACATGTTTCATCAGGAGTTCTGCCGTTTGTTTGGACGAAGGTAGTCTGCGAATAGCAATGAAATGTGCCATCTTTGTCAGATGGTCCACTGACACCAAGATGGTATTAAATCCTTTGGAAGGAGGCAATTCTACGATGAAGTCCAATGACAGAACCTCCCATGGAGTTTGGGGTATTGGTAGACTGCATAGTAGACCGGATGGTCTCGTAGTGTCAATTTTGGACCTGGCACAGACATTGCACGAAGAGACTAATTTTTGTATAGATGTTTTCATGTCAGGCCACCAGAATTGCCGAGAAATCAAATTGAAAGTCTTTGTCATACCCATATGTCCTGCCATAGGCACATCATGCGATAATTCCAAGATCTTGGTGCGTAGGGTAGGTGGTATGTAAAGTTTGTTGTTGTAGTAGAGGAAGCCTTCTGCATCGGTAGTTAGTTGTGGTGGGGGTGTATCCAAACTTATACCATGCAAAACCTCTTCCTTCAAGGAACGGACAACTCCAATAATGCGTTTGTGAGGTATTATAGGAACGGAAAGAATTTCAAAGTAGTTTTCTTCAGTTAGTCGTGATAGTGCATCCGCCTTTTTGTTCTTATCTGCAGGTGTGTAGGTCACTAGGAAGTTAAACCTTAGAAAGAATAGTGACCATCGTACCTGTCGATGCGAGAGAGTTTTGCTAGTCTGAAGATATTGGAGGTTTTTATGGTCCGTGTATATAATTATTGGTAATTGGGTGCCTTCGAGTAAATGTCGCCAATTCTCCAGAGCCAATTTTATAGCAAGCAGTTCCTTTTCACCCACGGGGTAATTTATCTCGGGACTGCTCAGGGATTTAGAAAAAAAAGCGACTGGATGAAGTGGTGAAGTGTGGGTAGGTCGTTGGGAGAGTATTGCTCCTACTGCCATGTTTGACGCATCTACCTCCAGAATGTATTGGAGGGATGGGTCTGGATGGCGTAATATGGGAGCGGAAGTAAACCTTGTCTTTAACAGGTGGAAAGCCTTATTTGCTTCTTCTGACCATTTAAATGGTATTTTTATGCTAGTGAGCTGTGTGAGGGGTCTCACAATAGCAGAAAAGTTTTTTATGAACTTCCTGTAGAAATTTGAAAATCCCAGGAATCGCTGTAGCGCCTTGCGTGTAGTTGGTGTAGGCCAATCCTGAATGCAGGATATTTTACTCATGTCCATCTCGATTCCTGTTTTGGATATGATGTAGCCTAGAAAGAGTACCTCATCTTTATGGAACAAGCATTTCTTCAGCTTCACATAAAGATTATGTGCAAGCAATCTCGATAATACAAGTCTTACATGTCTTATGTGTTCAGACAGGGTCCGTGAATATATAAGTATATCGTCCAGATATACCACAACACAGACATCTAGTAAGTCTTTAAAAATATCGTTTATAAATCGTTGGAAAACTGCAGGGGCATTGCATAGGCCGAATGGCATCACAAGATATTCGAACAATCCGTATCTAGTTCTGAATGCAGTCTTCCACTCGTGTCCATCACGGATTCGAATGAGATTGTATGCTCCTTTCAGGTCTAATTTTGAAAAATAGGTAGCTCCACGCACCTGCTCAATGAGCTCAGGGATAAGCAGTAGAGGATAGCGATCTTTTATTGTGATGGCATTCAATTTCCTGTAGTCGATGATAGGTCTGAGACTTGAATCTTTTTTGCGAACAAAAAAGAGTCCTGCTGCTGTGGAAGAAGTGGAAGGTCTAATAAAACCTTTTTCCAAGTTCTCATCCAAATACGTTTTGAGATGGGCAAGTTCATCCTGTGAAAGAGGATAAACATGACCGAACGGCAATTTGCTATTTGGGAGTAGATCAATGCTACAATCATAGTCTCGATGAGGAGGTAATGTTTGAGCATTTTTCTCAAGAAAAACCTCAGAAAGATCCTGATAACATAGTGGTGCAATCTCATCTGTCACCACAGACAGAATCTTCCCGGAAAACGGGAGGTTACACGTATCCTCGCAATAACAAGAAGGGAAGGTCAAGGACCGTTTCTTCCAATCTATGGTTGGTTGGTGTGTGTGTAACCAGGGAAGTCCCAACACAATGGGAAAGTGGGGTGAAGGTATTAAATCGAAGGTAGAAGTCTCCCTATGAGACTCGTTAATAGTGACTAGAAGTGCTTGTGTCTGATCGGTGATCGGACCAGAGGATAACGGAACACCGGTAATAAGACTTACTGAGACAGGTTTGAGTTTAGAAATAATAGGAATTTTATTTAAAGCAGCAAAACATATATCCATATAATTTCCACAAGATCCTGTGTCAATCATGGCCTTAGTAGTAATCCTGTTCTGGTCCCACTGTAATGTCAAAAAAACAGAAATGTAGGGGTTAGTGAATGAAGTTGTCAATCCTCCTAGGGAGACATGTGAACACTCACCCTTCTTTTTGTTGACTAGGGGACAGACGTTTATCTTGTGATCCGGGGATGCACAGTACAAGCAGAGATTTTCATTTCGTCTTTTGGCTTTTTCCATAGTTGATAGCGGTGGGCGTATGGTTCCTACCTCCATAGGAACGGGGTCAACGGCCAGACTCCGAGAGGAAACGGATAATGGCATTCCCATCTTTTCAGCCTTTCTTTCTCGTAGTCTTCTATCTATGGTAATACTGAGTTGTATTAGTGCATCCAGGGTTTTTGGCAGATCCGCTCGGGCGAGCTCGTCCTTAATGGCTTCTGATAGGCCAAGCCTAAATTGGGTTTTTAGAGATGCATCATTCCATTCTGAATCAAGGGTCCATCTCTTGAACTCTGCGACAAAGTCTTCTACAGGCCTCCTTCCTTGTTTCAAGGATCTTAACTGAAGATCAGCAGTACTCTGCCTATTAGGGTCATCATATAGGCTAGTGAGCTCTGCCAGGAACAAGGCATAGGAGTTGAGAAGCTGGTCGTTTTTCTCAAAAAGAGAATCTGCCCAGGCTCGAGGATCGTTTGATAGGTAAGAAATAATAGTACAAACCTTAATGTGATCAGTAAGGTAGGTACGAGGTTTTAGCAAAAAAAGTAACTCACATGCGTTTTTAAATTCGCGAAATTTTTTGCGATCGCCTGTAAATACCAAAGGGGGATTTATCTTGGGTTCAGGGGACTGAGCAGAGGTAAGTTGTGTCAGTCTAATTACCTGCTGCGACAGAGCCTGATTGTCTTCTTTTAATTCAGCAAGTGCGTGTATTAACGCAGATACTTGCTGTTTTAATTGTGTCACCTGAGTGGTTATTTCTGCTGAATCCATTTTTTGGTTCGTTCAATCTGTAACGCTTCTGCGTTTCTTATATGGTGTGGATTTTCAGCTGCAGAAATAGTTCCACGTCAGTAGTCATGTAAGAGATATGCTGAGATACCATTCCCAACCTCAATGACTCATCATGTGTGGAAGGTCTTATTTCAGCCAGTAAATACACACAATTAGCAAGCTGGTTCCTAGTGTGACTTTATGTATGTGGTAACACAATGATGAGGGTTTGAGGGACAGGTTGAGTGAAGGTGGTAGGTGATAGACACTTGAAGGTGAGACAGTAGCAGATGGATGCAGGAAGGTTTAGCAGTCATGTATGGTAGCAGATGACAGAGCAGCAGGTGGACATACAAGAGTGATCAACCCAGTGCAGGAAAGTAGCAGTAGCCTCAAGAGCTAGCAATCTAGTTATGCAGATGTGATAAACAGTCTTTACTATGCAGAGCTATATAGTGTAAGCTTAGTATAAGTTTATAGAGAATTCCCCTGCGGGGTACTTAGCACTATTAGCGATACAGCCGAAGGGTGGTTCAGGAGAGGCGGATGATCCAGTAGCGGGATACAGGGATCAGCGCAGCGAGGTTCCGTCAGCGAGGGGAGCTTGCAAGCATGGAAGCTTCAAGCAAGGTTAGCATCCAGGTAAGGGTGTTTGAACAAACACATGTGAGTGAGAACCGGCGCTTTAAATAGCCATCTAGTCCGGCGCTGGGTGATGACAGCTCCAGTCTTAAAGGTGTATGCGCACCTTTCCAAAAGTAAATGGTGGGGCGCATACACTTGTGGAAAGTGTAATTTAGGGTACCAAAGGTACCGGAACATTACACTCTGGCTCTAATCATGTGCTTAAAAAAAAAAAACCCCCACTGGAATCCATGCGTCCGGCGCCCTGCATGTAGTTTAGGAGGCTGGACACATGGATGGGGGGGGGGGGCGGCGCTCCTGCGCCCCCAATGGCAGGCCGCCACTGGTACTCTTACTCGTGCAAATGCTCCGATACCTTTGCAGTGCATTTTGAGCCCATATAAAATGAATGGGCTCAAATTGGACTGCAAATAATAGCATGTGATTTGAACAGGAATGCGGTGCAATTCCTGTCCGCATCACATGCGGTTTCCAGTACCGCTCCTGTGTGAACCCAGGTTTGTCATAGTGATTTCAGCCTGGGTTCACACTGCTCCTCAGTGCGGGAAACTGCATGGGATTCAAACAGGAATTGCGCTGTATTCCTGTTTAAATCACATACAATTCTTTGCTGTCCAATTGGAGCCCATTCATTTTGTAGGCGTTTAAATTGCACCCCAAAGGTATTGGTAATTGGTATTGGTGAATACTGGAGCACAAGTATTGGTACTCGTACTTGCTGGTAAAAAACGGGTATCGGTGCATCCCTAGTATAATTGTTTATGAATTATTTACTTAACACAGCAAGAAAATGACTTCCTTGGAAAATCCCAGCACAATGAATGTTTGTAGCAGTAATTGGACTGATGCGTTCAATGAGATTCCCATAATCCATTTACCACGCTCTGATAGGTTACCCAATTCTGCAATCCAATAGGCAGGGCCGGATTAAGAGCATCATGGGCTTGGTGCTGAGGATTTTGAAGGGCCTTAAGGGCCGTGCCTTGGCATGCACCCAGAGGAGGAAGGGTGCAGCCATGCATGCCTAATTCAACATGGGATGCTGTCTCTGAAGCCCATAAACACATCCATGCATCGGCAACTGTCCCTCCTTGTCCGGCCTTCGTCCTGTGTGGGGAGGTTCTGAGGGTGCTGCCTGGGGAAGCGAGCATAGAAGCCAGACTTCTGTGTTTACAAGTGACAGAAGAGCGGTAACAGTGAATATGGCCAACCCGGGGCCTATATTAAGGTAGGGGCCTGGAGCTGCAGCTCCAATAGCCCCTATGTTAATCTGGCCCTGCCAATAGGAGCTAGTATGACTACAAATAAAACATTGAGGGAGATTTACTAAAATAGGAGTGTGCAAAATCTGGTGCAGCTCTGCATCAGCTTCCAGGTTTTAGCCCTCGCTCTGAACGAGGCTTTGATATCGTGTGACTTCATCTGAACTCGCATGATTTCAAAGCCGCACTTCAGTCTGACTTCAGGGGGCGACTTCAAAGACATCAGTGCAGCTTCATTAACAAGATGTCTTTTGAAATCGCCCCAAAGTCGCCAAAAGTAGTGCAGGAACTACTTTTGGAAATCGATGCGGTGCCGCAAAGTCTGTGTCACGCCGATTAGGACTCTCCCAGGCTGCGATTTGACAGGTCTTATTATTTGACTTAGGGTCTTTTCACACCTGTCCGTTCTGCCGATGGAGTCCGTTCTGCTCAGCAGGGATCGATCTGCCGAGCCCATCCCCCCCCCCCCCGCTGAGCAGGTGGATGACAGCTCTGTCTCCGCTCTGTGTGTGGAGACGGAGCTGTCAGATCCCCGCTGTCCTCTATGGGGGAATTGGATGAGAACGGACCGCCTGTCCATTCTCATCCGATCTGCCAGACGGATGGAAAATAGGGTTTCCATCCGTCCGGATTTGACGGACAGGATCGGATTGGATGGCAGTGGGTGTCAGCGGAGATGTCTCCGCTGACATCTGCTGCCCCATAGAGATGCATGGGGCATCCGATCAGGTCCGGCTGAAAAACTGACAGGTGGATCTGATCGGACCGTATGTGTGAAAGTGGCCTTAGGGTTCTTGTTCAGATCCGCCAGTCCGTTTTTTTGGCGGATCTGAACGGTCACCCCATGCATCCCTATGGGGCATCGGATGTCAGCGGAGACATGTCCACTGACATCTGATCCGATCCATCAAATCTGGATGGATGGAAACCCTATTTTCCATCCGTCCAGTGGATCGGATGAGAACGGACAGACGGTCCGTTCCCATCCGATTCCCCCATAGAGATGTATGGGGAACTGACAGCTGTGTCTCCGCACACAGTGCGGAGAACAGCTGTCATCCTGCTCAGCGGGGGATCGGCGGATCGATCCCCTGCTGAGATAAACGGAGTCCGTCCGACGGACGGGCTGTGTGAAAGGGGCCTTATTGTCAAATCTTAATTGAACAAGCTGAAGTTAGAAGCTGATTGGCTACCATACACAGCTGCACCAGATTTTAAGTGCTCCAGTTTTAGTAAATCCTCCCCATTGTATTTATCACTGTTACTTATGAATTCAACTGCATAGACGAGTGGATGTGCAGGCACAATCCAACCACCTGTAGGTGTCTTTGGGTAAGCTTTCTGCATTGTTATTGGAGGAATATCATAGAGCCAACTGTTTACACAGCACTTTACAAAGTGCAGGGAGACAGTACAGTTACAATTTAATTTATTAGGGTAAAACCTGGTACATATGAGCCAAATACCGGCTGGTAGCGGCCAGTTCAACAAAAACCAGCAGACATTCAGCCTGTCTGTATATCAGTCGAATGGCCAGCTTCTGTCGCATGGGAATGCTGCAAAACCCACATCCGTTTGGCATCTGATCAACGCCGTCAGCCAATGGCTGCAAGCACTGACCAGTGTGTTCTGGCAGGGGGGCAGTACCCCTGTCAAAGCACAATAGCTCAGAGGGGAGATAGCTGTACTAACACTGCATAGTGCCCTCCTCTTGATCGCCTCAGTTTTTTTTGTTCAGCCCACTGGATTAACCTCCCTGGCGGTATGATTGTTTCCGATTTAAGGTGCTCTGAAAGCGGTACAATTATTTTGCATGTAATTCTTAAGGACGAGCAGCCCAGACCAACTATTTACATGTGATTTTTTTTTTACTGTGCGTTCTGCTTTACTCACATATATATATACAGTAAATCCCCGCTCCATCGCGGTTCAGTTTTTGCAGTCCCGGTATATTGCGTTTTTTTCTGTAATGTTATTCTACTATATAAATCATTAAAAATTAAATATTTTTGTGTTTTCCATAGCTCTTGCTATGTCTCTCAGTATCTTTTATGTGTTTAAATGAGTTTCTATTGTTTTAAAAGTGTGTTTAAAGACCTTAAAATGCTTCTACACGTACAGTGACAGTAAAAAAACATGCCTACAATGCATTTTAATAGGGGTTTTCTATTTCGCGGGTTTTCACTTTTCGCGGCTGGGTCCGGAACGTAACCCCCGCAATGGAGGGGGGTTTACTGTATATATATATATATATATATATACACACACACACACATATATATATATATATATATTGGATTACATTACTAAATAAAATAAATTGACATTAGTTTGCCCCCCAGTGCCCTTGCCTGCAGTTTTACTGCACTAATATATATATATATATATATATATATATATATATATATATATATATATATATGTGTGTGTGTGTGTGTGTGTGTGTGTGTGTGTGTGTGTATATATATATATATATATATATATATATATATATATATATATATATGTATATGTGTGTGTGTGTGTGTGTATATATATATATATATATATATATATATATATATATATATATATATATATATATATACACACACACACACACACACACACACACACACACACACACACACATATATATATATATATATATATTAGTGCAGTAAAACTGCAGGCAAGGGCACTGGGGGGCAAACTAATGTCAATTTATTTTATTTAGTAATGTAATCCAGTAGGATTACAATTTATCAGTGTGTTTGTGTGTTTTACTTTTCAAATTTGCAACCGGTTCCACCCCGCCTGCGACGTGATGCTCGCAGGAGACGGAAGCCAGGGCACAGAGCATCAGGCAGAAGATTAGGCCGCTGTATGCTGCAGGAACAAATCGCGGGATCCCGGGGACAAGGTAAGTACCCTCTTCCAGGATCCAGCGATGCTCCCTGGCGGTACCTCGAGTGTGGCTCGGGGTTACCGCTAATGGCACTGAAATTCCACCCCGAGCCACACTCGGGAATACCGCTAAGGAGGGTAAATGAAAAAAAAATAATTAAAGTGTGTACGAGGCTTTAGGAAGGCCCAACACATGAGAACTTACAGTGCCTTGAAAAAGTATTCATATCCCTTGAAGTTTTCCACATTTTGTCATGCTACAACTAAAAACGTAAATTATTTTATTGGGATTTTATGTGATAGACCAACGCAAAGTGGCACATAATTGTGAAGTGGAAGAAAAATGATAAATCAGAGGCGTAACTAGAACCTTCAGGGCCCCAGTGCAAGAAACCATGAAGGGCCCCCTGGACCCCTGGTCGAGGCCCTTCCCTTCAAGCCTGGGGCTCTTCCCTCTGATCCTGGGGCCCTTTACTCTCGTTGAGGGTGCCCTTTATTACGCCCCCTTCCTGCCATCTTGGGGACTCCCCACAGTGGTGGAATGCCAGGGCCCGGTCGCAAGTGTGACCTTTGCGATCCTGGAAGTTCACCCACTGGTGTCAGTAGTTTTTATGTTTTGGTATTTTAATTGTATTATTTTTTTATCATTTTATTTTATTTTTTTACAATGTCACTGACTATGACTCTGTCCATTCAGAAAAGGAAGGAGCTGGTAAAATACATATTTACCGACCCCTTCCTGGTTCTCTATTGTGACACATCCCCTGCAGCAGCCGGCAGGAGGGGGAAGGAAGCACAGTAGGGGGGGAGAAGCACAGTAGGGGGGGGGGGGCCGGGGGAGCACACAGGGGCCCAGAGGCAGCAGAACACAAGTGAACTGGATAGGAGGAGTGGCGGGGGCAGCATACAGAGGAACCAATCTCCTCCATTTTCCTCCTGCAGCTACAGGAGGAAAAAGGAGGACAGTGATTTCTCTACATGCTGCCCATGGGGGCATGGGGCCCGGTTGCAATTGCAACCCCTGTAGTTATGCCCATGCGATAAATGGTTTTCACATTTTTTTTTACAAATAAATATCTGAAAAGTGTGGCGTGCCTTTGTATTCAGCCCCCTTTACTCTGATAGCCCTAACTAAAATCTAGTGGAACTAATTGCCTTCAGAAGTCACCTAATTAGTAAATAGAGAGTAATTTAATCTCAGTATAAATACAGCTGTTCTGTGAACCTCTCAGAGGGTTTTTATTTATTTTTTTAAAGAGAACCTTAATGAGCAAACAGCATCATGAATGCCAAGGAACACACCAGACAGGTCTGGGATAAATTTGTGGAGAAGTTTAAAGCAGGGTTAGGTGATAAAAAAATATCCAAAGTTTTGAACATCTCCCAAAGCATTGTTCAATCCATCATCCGAAAATGGAAAGTATGGCACAACTACAAACCTAAAAAAGAAACGGCCATCCACCTAAACTGACAGGCCGGGCAAGGAGAGCATTCATCAGAGAAGCAGCCAAGAGGCCCATGGGAACTCTGGAGGAGCTGCAGAGATCCACAGCTCAGGTGGGAGAATCCGGCTGATTGACCTCCCATCTGATGGTGCCGGCAAAGTTCTAGGACCAATGCCAGTTGGCAAAGCCAGCAACATTATGACCACTATTGTAAAGTTTGCGATCTTCCAACTGACCACCAATATAAGGAATATGTTTGCCATTGGCCCCCTGTAAATTGGTTTTAGTAAGCGCTCCCTAAAACCTGAAAATTATTTTAAGGGTTCCTCTGGGGTTAAAAGGTTGGGAAAGGATGTCTTAGAGAAAACGGCAGGGACTAGACAAGGTTTTCTGACTAGGCTTATCATTCTTCCCCATGGACTATTGGAAGGCTAGTCTACAGGGTAACTTTGAAATTGTCTCGCCATCTGGCTGAATACAACCAAGTTGAGTGACTTATGAATTATGTTTGATATTTTCTGTTCTATAAGAACCTGTCACCAAATCCAGCACTGATGAAGACATATGTTATGTCAAACCTAAAATTGGCCAAATATGTGAATGGCAACAGCCCATCTTGGAAATCTGGAGGTACAGTAGGACAGTTTATTATAATACTATATTAATGCAAAAATTAAAATGTCCATTTTAAATGCACTTATGCCCACAGCTCTTGAGGCGCGCTGGCAGCAGCTCCAGAAGCCCACACTGGCAGGCTAACCTCGTACTGTAAGTTACAGTACATTGTTTTCAGTGGGGGAGAGATCGCTGTGTGCTGGACAGGGAGGAAAGGTCTGGAAGAGGAGAAGAGGGGTGCTCTGCACTGGGATGGAAGGAGAGAAGGGCTCTGAACTGGGGATGGGAGAAGAAATTTGGGGAGAGAGCTATGGGGGGGTTGTAAACTGGCCTGTGAGGTATGCACTCTGAATGTAATGCACTCCGTAACCATGCACTTTGCACGTAGCGCACTCTTGAACCCTGCACTCTGTACATCAGCTATGTCCAAACTATGGCCCTCCAGCTGTTCAGGAACTACAATTTCCATCATGCCTAGTTATGTTTCTGAATGTCAGAGATTTACAATGCCTCATGGGAATTGTATTTCCTGAACAGCTGGTGGGCCATAGTTTGGACACGACTGCTGTACATAGTGCAATCCTGAACTCTGCACTCTGTACATAGCGCTCCTGATCCCTGCACCCTGAATGTTCTCCACTTCTGAACACTGAACTCTGTACACAGCATAATTCTGAACCCTGCACTCTGTACATAGCACAATCCTGAACCCTGCACCCTGAATGTAATGCACATCTGAATCCTGCACTCTGTATATAACAGAATCCTCAACCATGTACTCTGAATGTAATTCACGCCTAAATCCTGCCCTCTCAATGTAACACACTCCTAAACCCTGCACTTCATACATAGCGCAATCCTGAACCCTGCACACTGTACGTAGCACACTCTTGAACAATGCACATTGTACGTAACACACTCCTGAACCTTGCACTCTGAATGTAATACACTCTTTAATTCTGCACATAGCACAATCTGAACCCCGCACTCTGTACATAGCACAATGCTTAACCCTGCACACTGTACGTAGTGCACTCTTGAACCCTGCACTCTGAATGTAATACACTCTTTAATTCTGCACTCTGTACATAGCACAATCCTGAACCCTGCACTCTGTACATAGCACAATGCCTAACCCTACAATCTGTACAAAGCATAATCCCGAATCCTGCACCCTAAATGTAATGCCCTACTGAACCCTGCACTCTGAACGTAACGCACTTCTGAATCCAGCACTTTGTATGTAGCTCAATCGTAAACCTTGCACTCTTTACGTAGCACACCCTTGAACCCTGTACACTGTACGTAAATGCACTCCTGAACCCTGCACTCTGAATGTAACACACTCCAGAACCCTGCACTCTGTAGGTAGCACAATCCTGAACCCTGAACTCTGAATGTATCACATTCCTGAACCCTGCACTCTGTACGTACCACAATCCTGAACCCTGCACTCTGAATGTAACACACTCCCATCCCTGCACTCTGTACATAGCACACTCCTGAACCCTGCACTCGATACCTATCACAAGTAGTAAATGAAAAAAAAAAAATTCAATAACATTTTACTTTTTTTTTTTAACACATACTGTCACCAGTCGGTATACCTGATAACAGCCCCACCAGTCATACTGTATGTTCTGCAAGTTTCTGCATATAGTTGTTTTTTTTTACCCTTTATCCTATATTCACATACCGACCCAGCAAATCCAGTGCTGTCCTGCTATAAACTACTGCCACAGTGTGCCCCGCCACCATCTTCCTTACTGTCTCTCTATGGTTCATGTAGCTGATACATGCCAGGTCTGCACTCCTACAACCGCAGATTAGCAACGCCCCCCCCCCCCCCACTCCAGCGCTGTTCAGAAGCTGATTCCTCCTAGTATTTGTGACATCAGTATCATATTAGTCTTCAGGAGTGCAATCCATGTCATAAATATGTTTGAGTGTGTATACACATACTATCTATTTATTATAAACTATATCTGTGTATAGCTTTATCAATAAAATCATTTATTTTGGACTTTTGCTTCTCTTTAATTTGTCAGATGTTGTAAAATGTATTTGACATGTTTTAGTATGTATACATCTTGCCGTTGTAGACATTCATATAAAAACACACAGAGGGTGCACAGACCTAATGCATTATCCGGAGGCAAAAAATGTATTGAGTAAAAGCATGGTAAGTATTATACTCACAAAGTTGCAATTGTTAAAAGCGCATCACAGATTTTTTTTTGAAAACTGACAATTTTATTGATTTTGAAACTACATACAAGACTTTAGTAATGAGAACGGTATTATTAGTAGTAATCAGCATGGATTTGTGAAAAATCGTTCTTGCCAGACCAATCTATTAACCTTCTATGATGAAGTGAGCTGCCACCTAGATAAAGGTAAGCCTGTGGATGTGGTGTATCTGGACTTCGCAAAGGCCTTTGACACAGTTCCCCACAAACGCTTACTGTACAAACTAAGGAAGGTAGGTATGGACCATAGGGTGAGTACCTGGATAGAGAACTGGCTCCAGGGGAGAGTACAGAGGGTGGTGATAAACGGGGAGTACTCGGATTGGGCGGGGGTGGAAAGTGGGGTCCCCCAAGGTTCTGTCCTGGGACCAATCCTGTTTAATTTATTCATAAACGACCAAGAGGAGGGGATATCGAGTACAATCTCAGTATTTGCGAATGATACTAAACTAAGCATGCCAATATCTTCGATGCAGGATGTGGAAACCTTACAAGAGGACCTGAACAAAATAATGGGGTGGGCAACTACATGGCAGATGAGGTTTAATGTTGAAAAATGTAAAGTAATGCACTTGGGCGTCAGAAACACGAAAGCAAGCTACTCACTAGGGGGGGAACCTCTGGGTGAGTCTAGGATGGAAAAGGACCTGGGGGTCCTAGTGGACAACAGGCTTGGCAGTGGCATGCAATGCCAAGCCGCTGCAAATAAAGCCAACAAAATATTGGCATGTATAAAAAAGGGGATTCACTCCAGATATAAAGAGATTATTCTCTCACTCTACAAGACTCTGGTCCGGCCACATCTGGAGTATGCTGTCCAGTTCTGGGCACCGGTCCTCAGGAAGGATGTGCTGGAACTGGAGAGAGTTCAGAGAAGGGCAACAAAAATAATTAGGGGAATGGAGGGCATCGGCTATGAGGAAAGACTACAAGCATTGAACTTATTTTTTTTGGAGAAGAGACGTTGGAGAGGGGATATGATATCAATGTACAAATACTGTACTGGTGATGACCCTAGCATAAGGAACAAACTTTTCAGAAAAAGGGAATACATAAGACACGTGGCCACTCACTAAAACTAGAGGAAAAACGGTTTAACCTTAAAATACTTAAGTAGTTCTTTACTGTCAGAGCAGTAAGGATGTGGAATTCTCTTCCACAAGCAGTGGTATCAGCAGGGAGCATCGATAGCTTCAAAAAACGATTAGATGGGCACCTTAAAGACCACAACATAAGGGGGTATACAATGTATGGATAACATCAAACACACACATCATAGGTTGAACTGGATGGACTGATGTCTTTTTTCAACCTCACAAACTATGTAACTATGAAAAGTAAATACAAAGCAAATAAAAGAAAAACGAACAACAAAAACGAACATATATATATAGATTGACAAAAACCACAAGTGGTTGCACGACATACAACAATGAGACCCAGTTGAAGGAAACAAAACCTGAGGAAAAAGCATATATCAATCGCCAACTTCTAGCTTAGTGTTTACAACTCCAGGCCGTTGCATGTCAACCCGGTTCTGGCTACGCCGCCATGTGTAACCCATCAGGAATTGGCTCCATATGAAGCATAAGGGAGAAAAGGACAAATAAATAAGGAAGGAAAAAAGAGAGGAAAAGGAAACTAAGTAAAAGAAAAGTAAGGGTAAATGGGAAGGAGAGGGCAATAGTGAACGTCCACCTGTGTCAAATTTGACATCCCACCGAAGTCCACAGCAACTACCTTGACACAGCGCAATCATGTCGGGGGAGTAGAGGTCAAGGGCATTTCCAGTACATCCCATAATTCCTATACTCGGTTATGGGCTTCAAGAGAGTCAGTTAGGGAAGCAGTCAGGTACTCCATCCTCTTCACATCCCGAATCCTGGAGTGCAGTTCAAACAGCGAGGGGGGGTTCCCGCTTCTTCCATTTAAGAGCAACTAAGCATCGTGTGGCAGTCAGCACGTGTGCAAGAATTTTTTTTTTTTGCCAATTTGGAAAAGGAGATGGGTGATAGACCCAAGAGTAAGGTTTTATGATGAAAAGGCACCCAGGATCCGAAGATGGAGTGGAGGAGGGAATGAATAAGGCACATCACAGATTTTAACAATTGCAACTTTGTGAGTATAATACTTACCATGGTTTTATTCAATAAATTATTTGTTTTAGGATAATGCACTAGGTTGGTGCGCCCTCTTTGTGTTTTTATATGGTTGCAGTGGTGTAGACTTCCCCAAGTCTTTGAGTGCAGCAAGACTGAGGTTATCTGCTTTCAAGTATTTTTTTTGCAAATATTTTTTTTAAAGTATGCAGAGGAATACAGAAAAAGAAAATCCAGATAAACCGACAATATAAGACAGTCGTATGCAATCCCAGATAATCCACATGAGAAAGGGGTAGCAGGGGAGAATGTGGCCCATAGATAATGTCATAGGAACAAAAACTGGGTTCATCAATCACCTATACAGGTTAAGGGAGTCCAGCATAAAACCACAAATAAAGGCATCCGAGGTCGGCCATCACCCTCCCCACATTCCAGCTAGAGAGTAGAGTCATAGATGCGAATCTGGAGGTAGCAAGTAGAAAAAGGTAGAGATAGGAGTAGGAAGAAAAGAGAGAGAAAGGTATTGGAAGCAACAATCGAGAAAGGGGGGGGGGGGGGGGGGAAGGTCTAAGAAGGGAATCAGAGGTCACTCAACTGGGAACATCACAACCCAACATTCTCTCAGAGAGAATGAACATGTTCCATATCAACCATGTTTTAGCATATTTTGCTCTGTCCTGTTTAGCCGTGAGGATGAGATCTTCCAGTTTATTGATCTCTTCAACCTTGCGTATACAGTCACTAATAGTCGGGGGGTATTGTTTCTTCGAAAACAGTGGAATGCAAGATTTGGCTGCATTCACAATATGGCGTAGAAGTGACTTCTTGTATTTCTGTATTGGTATGCGCGACAAACGGAGTAAAAAGAAAGCGGGATCGTCAGGAACATCATAGTCAGTAAATTCTCTAGAGAGCTTCTGAACATCTTGCCAGTATTGCGTAAGTTTTGGGCACTCCCAAAAGATGTGCAACAGGGTTCCCCGGTTTCTCTGGCATCTCCAACAAAGATCTGTAGTGTGTGGGTAGAACCTACGAAGTTGAGTGGGTATATGATACCACCTCACCAGAATCTTATAGTTGGCCTCCTGTATTTTGGTGCAAACTGACGACTTCAATGCTAGAAGGGTGATATTCTGTTTCTGTTGTGTCGTAAAGGTATAACCCAGGTCCGCCTCCCACTTTAGGAGAGCTGGAGGGAAGCACTGCTCCAGCGGAGAGACCGCTTCCAAGTTTAACGGAGATCAAAAACATAACCATCTAGAGGGGCGATTTTCCAAAGCACAGTGTTTGTGACTGTTCCTTGTAGACATTCAACTGGGTATGAGTGCTTTATATTCATTCATAAAAAAAAATCTTTAGTCCACACTTTAGTTTTCACCATCTGTTTATTATAAATTATATAAAGCCCTGAGGAAGAGATACCATCTGACCCCTGAAACATGCTGGCTCTGTGTATATTGTGTATGAAATAAATCCATTTAAATAAAATAATAAAAATAAAAATTAAAGCACCCCCATCTTCCTGCACATACATGCAAATGCAAGCAAGGAATAGGTCTGGCACACATATGTAAATAGTGATTGCGCCACACATGAAGGTTCGCCGCAAACATCAGAGTGAGAACATTTTACGGCCATAATTTACAAATAAATCTAAACCAATAACCTGGCATGCGCACTTTAAAACCTCAACACATTTGGTATCCATTTTCTCCACGCAACATCATCTTTTATATTTTTACCAAATAAATTACGTTATTTTGTGTTTGTGTGCACTAAAATGCATTGAAAGTGATAGTAAAGTCTCATTTGTTCTTGTATTAGAATAACGAACTTGTTCTACCTACCTCCTCTGTGCAGTTGGTTTTGCACAAAAAAGCCCAGATCTTCCTCTTTCCGGGTCCCTCTTCGGTGCTCCTGGCCCCTCCCTCCTGCTGAGTCCCCCCACAGCAAGCAGCTTGCTATGGGACACCCGAGCCGAGCCACAGCTCAGTGTGTCCATTCAGACACGGAGCCGTGTTTCTGCCCCACCCCCTCTCATTCTCTGTTCATTGGCTCACTTTCTTTGATTGACAATGGCACAGCCAATCAGGAGGGAGAGTCCCAGACAGCCGAGTCTCTCGTACAACATCGCTGGATGGAGATGGACTCAGGTTAGTATTAGGGGGGTTGAGGAGGGAAGCTGCACACAGAATACATTCAGATAAAAAACCTTCTACCTTTTTGTATTTTTTTCCTGGAAATTAGCATTTGATAAATGGCTGCACAACTATTGTGCGACCTAAAAAATTGCAACAGCCACCATTTTATTCTCTCGGGCCCCTGCTTTCAGAAAATATATCATGTTTTGGAGGTTCTAAGTAAAGTTTATAATCAAAAAATGAAGATTTTAACACGTGTGCGTCAAATATTTCAAAATTGCCTCGGTCAGCAGGTGTTCATTAAAAGCAATAAAACAATATAAAAGTATCGCAGTCACACTGAGATGAAGGTAAAATCGCCCATAAGAAAAAAAAAGTACACAGCCTGGAATGCACCCCAAGGCAAGCTACTTGTCTAAGAGACAAAGAGCCGGTTCACATTGCAGCGACCCGACTTGCCGGGGCGACCTGTGAGGTCGCGGTGCGGAGAGACCTGCTTCATATTATTGAAGTCAATGCAGGTCGCTCCAGGTCGCCCCAAAGAAGCTCAGGACCCTTTTTCTAAGTCGGAGCGACTTGTGTCGCTCCTATTAGAACGGGTCATGTGCTGCTCTATGGCAGGCGACCTACGGCGACTTGTCAGGCGACCAGGTCGCCTGACAAGTCGCCCCAGTGTGAACGGGGTCTATATCGGGGTCCAGATCTACTTGTCCTGATTAAAAATAAATAAATACATTTTTCCCAGGATGGAAAATATGAAAGGTTGATGTTTTTTTACTAAGCAGAGGTACTTATAGAAATGTCTGAATCTTTTAAAAACAAAAAGGGCCTAAAGCGACTCAAACTTATAATGTTTTTTATTTTTTTCCTAGAAAATTACTTAGAATCCCCAAACATTATACTGTATATGGTTTTAAAGCAGAGGCCCTGGAGAATTAATTGGTGGGTGTTGCAAATTTTTATGTCACACGGTATTTGCACACTGGTTTTTCAAATGAAAAAATACCCTTTTTTGAATGTTAATGCAAAAAAACACAAGAAATAACCAAAATAAAATATAAAAGATGACGTTAGGCCGAGTGAAAAAAATACCAAACATGCCAAGCTTTAAAATTTTGCGCGCCTGTGCAACGGCAACAAATAACATACGTTTACTAACCATGTCCATTAACAGCAGGAGTTAGGGGGTGGGGGAGGGCACACGGGCGCCCTGAACCTGGGAACAGGCAGCAATGTACAGGTATGTCATTGTGCCAGTATGAGCCACCCTCCCGCAGTACATTGCATGCGGGCGACCCTAAAGCAGTTTAAATTAGGTGTTTCTATCTTTCCAGTATATTTTGGTTGCTTAGAGCTTACATTAAGCCCCCGTTCACACTGGGGCGACCTGTGAGGCGACCTGGTCGCCTCACAGGTCGCCGCAGGTCGCCTCCCATAGGGAAGCTGCGAACCCGTTCTGATAGGAGCGACACAAGTCGCTCCGACTCAGAAAAAGGGTCCGGAGCTTCTTTGGGGCGACCAGGAGGCGACCGCCATAGACTTCAATGTTATGAAGTCCGTGGCGGCCGCTCCGAGGTCGCGGCGCGCTGCTCGCACCGCGACCTCGGAGGTCGCGGTGCGAAGTAGCGTCGCCCCAGTGTGAACGGGGGCTTAATGAAATCATGTTATGGTCACTGCTATCCAGATGTAAATATTAGTATAAACATTAGTAATAAGCTTTGCATGGTTTGGGATTACCAGGTCCAGCAGAGCACCATTTCTAGTTGGGGCTTCTTTGAACTGGACCATAAAAAGGTCTTCTAATTGGTTTAAAAATTTCCGTCCTTTTACTGTTCCAGCAGTGCCATTACCCCAGTCAATTTCAAGGTACTTGAAAACCCCCATTATTGTCGCTGTCCCAGTCCTTGCAGCCCTTTCTATTTGTGCCAGGAGCAGAGTCTTCACCTCCTCATTAATACTGGGTGGACTATAACAAACTGCAATATGTAACTTTGAAGTACGCACACCCATTCAGCCCAGTGCTCTAGAAACGCAAATCCTACCCTCTTACGCCAGGTCTTCAGCCATGCATTCAGTTCTCTATTCTCTCGCCATCTTTCCTGTGTTGCACATGGCACAAGCAATATTCCAGATAATATAACTTTTGAGCTCCTTCCCCTCAACTTCAGGTTGGGGCTTCAGCCTGGGTTCACACTAGGGCAGCTTCAAAGTCGCCTGACTTTGAAGCCGCCCCGTGCAGCGTGACTTCAGCGGGGCTTGCATACGATTTCTCTAATAGAAGTCAATGCAAGTCGCCCCCCAAAGTAGTGCAGGAACCTTTTTCTAAGTCGGAGCGACTTGAGTTGCTCCAATTAGAACGCATCCATTGCACTGAATGGAGCGCGACTTGTCGCCTGACTAGTTGCCCCAGTGTGAACCGGGACTTCGTTTTATTTTTTTTCAAGAGTAAACTTTCTGATAGTTTGTAGATTTTTTGCGATTTTGTGCAGGCAATTTTCACACAATTCTGTGTGTCACACATAAGGCAGCCCATTCACTTTAATGGGCTGCCCTGTGAATGTTTGTCACCAAAAAGAAGCTCCTGCCCCTTTTTTAGCCACAAGCTTCACACAATTTTTAAAGTTGCATCTTGCTGCAATTTCATTGAAACCCTGTCGAGAGATAATCGCCGCAAAGTTGCACCGGGTTTGGGGTGCCATTTAAAATGAATGGCACCCAAACACTCGTTGCATGTTTTACACCGATTACCACGTAATTTGGAATCATGGGCAGAACTGGGGTGATTCCACCCACGATCTCAAACCGCAAAGTGTGAATGGAACCTACAGGCTTCCCCCGAGCATGTCACTGGAGCCTAGAGGCTTCCCCCGAGCATGTCATTGGAGCCTAGAGGCTTCCCCCGAGCATGTCATTGGAGCCTAGAGGCTTCCCCCAAGCATGTCATTGGAGCCTAGAGGCTTCCCCCAAGCATGTCATTGGAGCCTAGAGGCTTCCCCCGAGCATGTCATTGGAGCCTAGAGGCTTCCCCCAAGCATGTCATTGGAGCCTAGAGGCTTCCCCCAAGCATGTCATTGGAGCCTAGAGGCTTCCCCCAAGCATGTCATTGGAGCCTAGAGGCTTCCCCCAAGCATGTCATTGGAGCCTAGAGGCATCTCCCAAGCATGTCATTGGAGCCTAGAGGCATCTCCCAAGCATGTCATTGGAGCCTAGAGGCATCACCCAAGCATGTCATTGGAGCCTAGAGGCATCTCCCAAGCATGTCATTGGAGCCTAGAGGCATCTCCCAAGCATGTCATTGGAGCCTAGAGGCTTCCCCCAAGCATGTCATTTGAGCCTAGAGGCATCTCCCAAGCATGTCATTGGAGCCTAGAGGCTTCCCCCAAGCATGTCATTGGAGCCTAGAGGCATCTCCCAAGCATGTCATTGGAGCCTAGAGGCATCTCCCAAGCATGTCATTGGAGCCTAGAGGCATCACCCAAGCATGTCATTTGAGCCTAGAGGCATCTCCCAAGCATGTCATTGGAGCCTAGAGGCTTCCCCCAAGCATGTCATTTGAGCCTAGAGGCATCTCCCAAGCATGTCATTTGAGCCTAGAGGCATCTCCCAAGCATGTCATTGGAGCCTAGAAGCTTCCCCCAAGCATGTCATTGGAGCCTAGAGGCATCTCCCAAGCATGTCATTGGAGCCTAGAGGCATCTCCCAAGCATATTATTGAAAAAATTGGTGTTTTTCCCATGTTGCCCTAAAAGCCGCAAAAAAAGTGGTCCCAATCCCTTATGAACAAATAGTTTTTTTACACTGGTACATGTCTCCCATAGCAATGTCTAACACCATATACCCATTTTTTGGCAATCCCTTGCCTATTAGCAGGGCCACAGAAGCGGATAAGTAGCATGGACAAAGACCACGAAGGGACTTGAACCCTCAATCTTCTGATTTAAAGTCAGACGCCTTCTCCATTAGGCCACGTGGTCTTTTAATAAAGCTTTGGGACCATAAACTCCATTCCTCTCCCTTATACCTCCTCTATAACCCCCAACACATCTAAGGCTTATTGACATATTGTGTATAGTTTGGTTTTGTTGTGTAGCCATGTAGGACATGCAGGACAGGGGTCTGCCTCTGACATTGCACCACTAGCTTAGGGGCCACATAATGCTTACGGGGTAAAGCAGTGTTATGCTTGATCTCATGGTTCAGGGAACTTGCAAACCCCTACCCCTGTCATTATCATTCTCTACCCCAAATACTATCACACCAATTACTACCACCCCTCCTCCCTACTTCTATCACTGCCTACCACTGCCCCTCCCCCTGTCACTACCACCCCACAATCATCACCCCTTCCATCACTACCACACCTACATCAATCCCACCACCCCCCCCCCCCCCATCACTATCCTCCCTACTGGAATTCTAATGGTAGAGACACCAAGCCATTTAATAGTCATTATGATCTTTTTTGTGGTTCATTTACACCATCAGCATTTCCCAATGCAGCCCCAATACAAGAAAAACACAACTGGGCAGAGACAAAGCGTACCCGGAAGCGGAAGTGACATCCATACCAATACGAGCTGAACGCTCATAACATTGCCATTTATAGAGATTTTGTATAGATATTATGGATGGAGCAGTGTAATAAACGATTACATAGTGGGAGGAGCTGTATCGTATGGGCTATCTATATCCAGGACCCCCCAAAGAATCCAGTTTATTTAACAGGCTTACCACAAGAAAAAGAGAGGTGAGAGGCTAGTGAGCACTGGGTTGGTGGCACTTTAACGAAAACAACCATCACACACCTCTGGTCATCTATTGGTGAAGGGATTCACCGATTACATCTCACAGGACATTCACATATTTTTTGGCATCTTTTTATTTATATTTCATATTGTGTTTGTTTTTTTCGGCACTGCATACTGTATGTGGATTTATTACTTTGTTGGATATTCACATATTGCTTAAACAATGGATAGATGCTCCATCCACAATAGCACCCTATTGTCTTCCCGCAATCTGATTGTATATATATATATATATATATATATATATATATATATATATATATATATATATATATATATATATATACGAGGAACACAGAAATTTTACAATAGTGTAATTCCATTTATTTATTTTTCATAAATTGATAAATAGTTCTGCTTACATTAATGGGTGCCTCTCCCGGTGAGAACCACCACAAAAGATATGGGAACCCTCTCCCCCTCCATTTCCCAGACGACCCGTCACCCTGCAAGGAAGCAATGCTGTGGCCGTGGCCGATGTGCGTTCCACATGGGGTGTGACGAAACGTGTCAGGGTGGGGCCCAGTGACATCAGCGCGCTACCTAGGAAGTCTTCACCCTGTGTTTGTTGCTATCAACAGAACAACTAAGCGATCCTTAATGGGGCTGCACACCCTGAATCTGCTATGTCTGTGATCTGAGTGTACCAGATTCAGTGCACCAACAAATGGGAGTTTTAACTTTATATTAGTTTTTATTAAAGTTTTTAAAGAGATTCAGCACTACGTTAGTCATTTTTCATTCATTTCTGAGCTTTACTGCTTAGGATCATCACAGAATACACTGTAAGCACCTGCCAGGATCCATGACTGCCAAAGATTACTCAAGTACCAGGAGAGGATTTATTTGCCCACCAGAGGATCCACCGGAAGATCTGTTTACCCCTTAAAAGGGGAAGGCACATGGTGACCTGTATTAGGTCCAAAGTGGAGGTGAGCGCATATGAGTGGTGGTGAAGGGACACTGGGGGTGCTTTTTGAGTGTCTACACAGGACGCACAAATTCACTTTGATTCTTTGGACTGTATTCTGAAATGCTTTATATGCTTACCTGATACCGGCCTCTCTTGCCTGATATTATCTACTCATGGACACGGTTATCACAGCCCTGGTTTGATGTATTTGATTATCACTATTACGTTCATTTTGTGTAACCTCTTCAATACTGGGCACTTTTACCCCCTTCCTGCCCAGGACAATTTTCAGCTTTCAGCGCTGTCACACAATGAATGACAAGTGGGCAGTCATGCAATGCTGTACCCAAATGACATTTTTATCACTTTTTTTCACACAAATAGAGCTTTCTTTTGGTAGTATGTAATTAACTGTTTTATTTTTTGCTGAAGATCGAAAAATTAGAAAAAAAAAAAAGGTTTTTCTTAGTTTATATCATTAAGCTTTGAAAATAAGTAATTTTACTCCTTCAGTGATGTGCGCTGACCAGGCGGCACTGATGGGCACTAATCAGGAGGTGCTTATGGGTACTGATTAGGTGGCATTGATGAGGAGGCACTAATTTGCTGCACTGATGAGTACTGATAGGCCGCACTGATGGGCAGCACTGATCAGCAGGCACTGAAAGGCAGCACCTGAGACCTTGTAATACTAATGAGTCACATGACACAGGGGAGGGAAAATGGCTAATTGGGCCCAATTTAGACATTTTCACTTAGGGGTGTACTCATTATTTTGCCAGCAGTTTAGACATTAATGGCGGAGTGGAAGAGGACTCCAGGGGCAACCTGTGATGCTCTGGTGACCTCCATGCCCAAGAAGGTTAGGGCAGTGCTGGAAAACAATGGAGGCCACACAAAATATTGACGCTCTGGGCCCAATTTGGACATTTTAACTCAGGGCTGTACTCACTTTAGTTGCCAGCGGTTTAGACATAAATGGCTGTGTGTTGAGTTATTTTGAGGGGACAGCAAATTTACACTGTTATACAAGCTGTACACTCACTACTTTACATTGTAGCAAAGTGTCATTTCTTCAGTGTTGTCACATGAAAAGATATAATAAAATAATTACATAAATGTGCGGGGTGTACTCACTTTTGTGAGATACTGAAGCACTGGGATTGTTATTTTTCTGCTCCTCAGGGTAGCGCTGTACCATTACAGTTTATTTAATATGGCTTCCTATGAGACACATTCCCATCTATGCTTTTTTCAGCCGCTGCATTTTTAAAATACAAAACGCTGCTTTTTTGGATCAATAGATGCCAATAGAGAAGCTGGTGAAAAGCATGTAATGCGTCTTGCTGCGATTTTCATTTTTAATCTGCTCAACGACAAATTGGCAAAAAAAGCTTAAAAAAAATGCTAATCTCAGTAAAATTAGGTGTGCAAAAACGTAAAACAAAAAGCACTGCAGAAACGGATCAAAAGCAAACTGCATAGGAGGGAACCGAGCCACACCTATGCGTTTTTTGGTGCTTTTTGCAAAAACTCACTACAGTTCATTTAACATGGTTTCCTATGGGACACGTTCACATCTATGCTATTTTCAGCCGCTGTGTTTTTGGAAAGTGTCAGGGATTTTTTTAAATGCAAATTGGTGCTTTTTTGGTTCAATAAACGTCAATGGAGAAGCTGCAGAAAAGCATGTAGAGAGTTTCTTCACATGCAAATTTATTGCGATTTGCGTATTTTTTAATCTGCCCAACAAATTGGCCAAAAAAATGTAAAAAATGTAAAAATGTAAAACGCAAATTGCGGTAAAATCGCATGTGCAAAAATGCAAAAAACACCACACAAATCACTGCAGAAAAAGATCAAAAGCAACCTGCATAGATGGTAAACAAGTGTGAGGGATTAGCTCGGTGGTAGGCGTGGATGACTCCTTGGGGGTGCGTTTTCACAGAGAAATAGCCCAAAAGTGCTTGCAAACAGGTTTATTCTTCAAACAAGTGCATGCAGCAAAAACATCAAAATAAAATAAAACAAAATAAATCCTTGCCTCTGTGGGCGGCTACCTTCTCACGCTGGAACCTACCTAAGAAGTCTTCCCAACCTACTGTTGGGCCGACACTGCTGATCCTACAGCAGACACTCAAATGTCCATTTGTTTGCTTTTCACACAGCACAAACATTGTCCATTGAACATGTCCCTTTGTTTTCTTTCACATCAACAACACTTCGTCTTCTCACCTTTGAGACGTCTTCACTCTTGGTTACCGTCCCGGGCACACATCACTCCGGGGGGTCTTCTCCCAGGCCCACACATCCTGTCGGGAGGCACACGCTGACTGTCCTCCTGCTCCCAGCCCACATGGCTTCAGGATGCAGCTTCTGGAGGCAGCAAACAATAGATTTTCTCTGGACAAATTATAGAGTCCTTGATCTCCTCATTCTGAACAGCTGAATGGTTTTCAACTTCCTGCTGGCTCTCTCTGCAGCCAACACCCTAAATTAATTAATGGACTTCTCAATCAGGTGGAAATGTATCTCCTTCCTGTGACTACATTCCCAGATTTAGCTGACTTCCTGTCACATACCCCCCCCTCTTGTTTCAACCCTAGGGTTGGGACACATATTTCCAGGCACGCATGTGTCAGGCACTGCTGACTCACTGATAAGCCTCCTATTATCCTCAAGCTTCCGGATGAAACTGTTTTGTCCTCTTCATTGACGGATTTCTCATAAATGCCACACAGTTTGTCTCTCATCTCATATACACATTCTTCAACTGCATTTTTGGCATCATTTTGCTCCTTCTCGTTTCTGTCATCTTCATTGACAGCTTTCTCATAAATGTCAGACAGCTTGTCCCTCATAACCGTCTGTCCAATCCACCATGGAGGACCGTGATCCATAGGCAACTCAATTGGGCTAGTCTTAATGTCTTCAACATTCTTAAGACGCCTCTCTCTGCAATCCATAAATGTTTTCCACAAAACTTTGAGAACCTTTGCTTCACTAAGCTTTGTTCCAAGTAGGGACTCTTGACATCCCTCTGTGACTTGAGTTGCCTCTCCATACATCTGTACACAATCATTGACTTTTTGTTGTAAAAGGGAATGATCTTCCTTCTTGAGCTTTGCTTGCTCTAAGATGCTGTGCAGAGGATTTTCCAATTGAGACAACAGGCTGTCACACATTTCTTCAAAGTGACCCCTGTTCCTTTTCCCAGAGATATCAATATCATTCAAACATTTCATATTCATAGGCAGATCTGAAGCATTTGCACTCATCAACTTCTTAAACTTTTCGCCCTCCTGAGCGAGTCGCAGTAAAGGCCTACTATTTGATTTGATATTCAGTTTATATTTCTTGCCAAACTCTTCACAGAAGTAGCCAACCAGAACATCATCAACTTTCCTTCCACCAACATCGGGGTTAAAGGCAACAACACAGTTGAACCCAGCGATCTGGGTGGTATCCATTATAGACCTCCTCTCTGCATCAGTGAAGAAGCATGGAACTGCAACACATTCTTTTACAGGTTTCTTCAATGCACTTTCTGCTGAACTATTTGACCGCTCAAGGTCACCTAGTTCCTTTTCTCTATCTGAATTCCACATGGAATGCATCTCAAGATCACGATCAAACTTCTGCCACCCGTCTTTCACCAGTTCCATTTTGGAAACACTCCCTGAAAGGCACTTATTCATTTGCTTCACGTTTTCACCAACAGCCTTAGTTTTCTCCACTAGGTTTTCAGCCTGAACTGAGAAATCATCACATTTCTTACTCAGCTCCTTTGTTTGCTGAAGTTCTAATGATACATTTTCCAATGCTTGAAGTTTTTGAAGGAACGGTTTATTCCAAAGGGGTGATTCAAGCCACATGTCATCACATTTCTGAGGCTCACTCAGGACAGACCCCAAAACACTGATCCTTTTAAAAACTGCATCAGGCACACTATCCCCTCTTTGGGACAGATCCTCTGTTGCCGTGAATTCCTCTTCCAGTTCCTGCAACGGAATCTTCATCTCTTCTACTTGCTGTTCTAAGGCTCGCTTAGACTTTTCTAGCTCCTGAACTCTTTTCACAACATCATCCTTGGAGCTGACCAATTCTTCCATTTCTGTACGCAGCTGTTTGTTAACACTTTCTAGTTCAGCCTTACACTCTAGAACTTCCTCCAAAGAGCGAGCCAAGAACAGGGCTTTGCTCTCGTTATCACGCGCCTCCGTTTTTGCACGGTCGCGTTCTTCTGCATATTTTGCAGACACAGTCTTCTCTTCACCAAGCATCTGATCAAACTTCTTTTTCACATCTTCAACACACTGTAATGAACCAACGCTTTCTTCCATGCGTTTTTTCATATCCGCTATCTGAGCTTGCAATGTTGCGACTTGCTCTGATAGGTTTTTCTTTGCTTCCGCCTCCTCTTTTAATTGTTCCAGGAAGCCATTTTTCTCATCTTCCATTTGTTTGAGCTTTGTGCTAAAACTCAGCCTTTGACACCTCTCTTCCTGTAAGAGTTCCTGCGTGTCTTGCAGCTGCGATTCCAAGATAGAAAAATCTTCCGCAATTTCTCTAGATTTGCTGTCTGCTTGAGAAAGCTGATTTGTAACATTGTCCAACTCAACCTGCAGTCGGTTTGCCTTCTCTGACAGCTTAGCACACAATCGGTCACCTTCTGACACCTTGACTTGCGATTCCAGAAGCTGTGCCTCTACTTTTTCCCTCTTATGTTCACAATCTCCTTTTCCCT
This sequence comes from Pelophylax lessonae, assembly GCF_965119305.1. NCBI lineage: Eukaryota > Metazoa > Chordata > Amphibia > Anura > Ranidae > Pelophylax > Pelophylax lessonae. The sequence goes on from NC_138780.1 coordinate 25,982,953, forward strand.
GCATAAGAGCCTTCACCTCATTGGCTAGCATCTGGGAATAAGAATGTAATTCTGCCACACAGGCTTCTTTCTCCTTTAACTGCTGCTGGACACGTTGGGCTTCATCTTTCCAACTTTCACAGTCCGCACGCCATTCATCTACCACATTGCTCAAAGTAGTGAGCTCATACACAGTACTCAGTAATTTAGCCTCTCTTTCACTTTTCTCGTTGTCGCTGAGAGACAATGTCGTTTTCAGAGCGACATTCTGTTCCTGCGACTCCTGCAGGTCTATTTTTGTAACTTCCAAACACTGAAGACTTTTTTCTAGCTGATTACGCAACTCCAACATTTCACACATGCTTTGCTTCTGCAAAGTCTGAATTTCAATTTCCTTTTCCATGAGGATGGTATCTTTCTCCTTTATAGTGTCTTGACATTTTTGCAACTCGACCAAAAGAAGAGCAGTGGATTCTTCCCACTGTAACACATGAGACTTGAGTAGTTCATTCATTTCCTGCAAGTTTCTATGCTCCATTTTAAGCAATTCCAAGGCTTGTTCCTTTTCTTCCATTTTCCGTTGCAAGGCATCCAACTCAGCCCTGCACACATACTCGGTTTCTTCCAAACCGATGGCCTCCATTGGCTGCTGGCGTCTCTGTTTCCAGCCTGCCATGCTCTCTTGGTGATCCTTTTGTTGAGCTGCAAAGCTCCGTTGTTTCAGCATCTCCCCCATTTTGGGTTTACTTTTCATCTGAGCACACTGCGTCTCCATAGCAGTTTCATCAGTGTTGCTAGGGACAACAACCTTCCTCTTTAGTAGACTCTCTTTAGGCATGGATGGGGCTGGTTCAGACGGTAGCATCCCCTCCATCCATAGAATCCGGTCTCTCATTTCATCTATCTTTGCATTTTTCAGGCGTTTGGATCGCCCCATCTTCAATAACTCCACAAACAAATTTTTCACAGTCCAGCAAACAATTTTCAGACCACTGTCTCTTCAACACATGTAGTTTTTCTCTCTCTTGCAGGATCTCTTTTCCTGCGCACACAGTTTGTGCAGTCACTTGCACCAGACACAACAAAGTTCATCAAAAAATTTTGAGACCCCTGTCTCTTTAAAACACGTTTTTTTTTTTTTTTTTTTCTGTCAGGATCTTCTCTCCTGCACACATAGATTGTGCAATCTCATGCACCAGACAAAGTTCATCAAACATTTGCACTTCCTTGCAGGGATCTTGCTGCTTCTGCCCACTGCATACCTCCACCATATGTGAGGGATTAGCTCGGTGGTAGGCGTGGATGACTCCTTGGGGGTGCGTTTTCACAGAGAAATAGCCCAAAAGTGCTTGCAAACAGGTTTATTCTTCAAACAAGTGCATGCAGCAAAAACATCAAAATAAAATAAAACAAAATAAATCCTTGCCTCTGTGGGCGGCTACCTTCTCACGCTGGAACCTACCTAAGAAGTCTTCCCAACCTACTGTTGGGCCGACACTGCTGATCCTACAGCAGACACTCAAATGTCCATTTGTTTGCTTTTCACACAGCACAAACATTGTCCATTGAACATGTCCCTTTGTTTTCTTTCACATCAACAACACTTCGTCTTCTCACCTTTGAGACGTCTTCACTCTTGGTTACCGTCCCGGGCACACATCACTCCGGGGGGTCTTCTCCCAGGCCCACACATCCTGTCGGGAGGCACACGCTGACTGTCCTCCTGCTCCCAGCCCACATGGCTTCAGGATGCAGCTTCTGGAGGCAGCAAACAATAGATTTTCTCTGGACAAATTATAGAGTCCTTGATCTCCTCATTCTGAACAGCTGAATGGTTTTCAACTTCCTGCTGGCTCTCTCTGCAGCCAACACCCTAAATTAATTAATGGACTTCTCAATCAGGTGGAAATGTATCTCCTTCCTGTGACTACATTCCCAGATTTAGCTGACTTCCTGTCACAACAAGCCTAACAGTTGCTTTCCCTCGGTCACTAAGGGGTTAACTAGCTGTATTCGTGTCATAGGGGCAGCAGAGGCCTTGAAAGTGGGTGGAGCCTATGTGACCAGTAAAGGGGCGGAGCCTATGTGACCAGTAAAGAGGGTGGAGCCTATGTGACCAGTAAAGGGGTGGAGCCTGGAAAGCCAGTAAAGTGGGCGGAGCCTTTGGTTCTATAAAAAGAGGCGGCAACAGGCCTCAGTGTGGGAGTTAGGAGTTGGATTTGAGAAGTAAACATCTTTGTTTCTTCTCTGTGATTTATTCGTGTTGTCCATAGTGTGATTTAGAGATTTACTAGATTTTTGCGATCTGGTAATTTTCTCTATAATTACAGGATATCGAATTTAGCTTGCCAGGAATATTAACATCTTTTTCCAGGCAAAATGGTGAAATTAGATCGCACCGCCTACCTGCGTGTAGGAGAAAGCGGCCCGTATCAACGCCGCAATACCCAAAAACATCAAGAGGTATATTGCCAGGAATCTTTACATCTCCTTCCAGGCAAAATGGTGAAATTAGATCACACCACCTACCAGCGTGTAGGAGAAAGCGGCCCGTATCAACGCCGCAATAACAAAAAACATCAAGAACGCCAGGCTCAGCCTTCTAAGAAGTAAGTATCAGATATTTCGGATCAATAACCAGTAGGGGGATCAATACAAACTGACAGCATATAAAACAGAATTTATTTATAAGTGATCAGCTAATCATTAGATTTTGTATCTCTCAGTAATGTGAAATACAGATCATACTATTGTCCATTTCACAGTCTGTTATATAACCGACCCGACGAGTCTGCTGTCTGTAGCTAAAAATAGACCAACTGTCAAATAGACCAACTGCCTAGCTAACGGACACAATCTGATCAGTGAGTTGGCTTTAATAATTGTGCAGACTAATAATGACAGATGTACAGTTTCCCTAGATTTTAGGTCCTGCCTCACCTGGGGCTTTTATATACTTTAGGCACATTTTACATTCTAATCATAGGAGTGCGCAGCCTATTGCATTAGTGTGTGCACTCCAAAGCCCAAACACACATACGTGTGTGTGTGTGTGTATATAATATATATATATATATATATATATATATATATATATATATATATACATATACATATACATATATATATATATATAATGATTGCAGAGTACTTTTTACTTCATTGGTCTATATTTTTGTGCAGCCCAATTTGCTGCTAAATAGGAAATTATGAGCACAAATCAGGGATTTGCTTTTGGCCCAGACGGCTCAGCAGGAAAAATAGATGAACTGGGCTTTTTTTTTCACAGTTGATCTATATTTACAAAGACCTTGACAATTGTCCATAATCCCCTGTTTAGTGAATAAACCCCATTGGTGACAATCTAAAGCAGTGGTCTTTTCCTTGCCTTTATCCGCCCCTCAGGGCACTTCTCCCACTGATAGAACACTATTCTGCCAACTGACAACAATGGGAAACCATTTCTCCCACTGGCACCATCAATGGGGCGCTATTCCTCCCCCTAATACCAAACATGGCGATGTTTACTCTCACTGATGCCAGGAAATATTCCAATCCCACTGGACACAGTCTGGCCCCACTAATGTCTGAAGGATGATAAACTGGCCCTTTGTTTAGAAAGTTTGGAGACCCCTGATCTACAGACTAGGCAGGTAACAAAGGTCAGATGTTGCAGTGATAATACCGGCACTGTATCTGCATTAATTTTTTTATACAGGTTGGAACAACTTGGAAGGGAAAACTGGGGGTAAAGTATCTGGGATTCAAACCCCATCATCATTTTCTTACCACTCTTTGCAGACATCCCGTGAAACTGGCTTTCCAACCAATCAGGGAGCTTGGCGTATAGTCACATGAGCTCCCGCCAGCTGTCCGGATTGGTTTTAAACCCTGTACCCCTCTGCGTTCCTCCACCTTCCATTTGAGGATGCCCCACAGATGCTCAATAGGGTTTAGGTCTGGGGACATGCTTGGTCAGTCCATCACCTTTACCCTCAGCTTATTTAGCAAGGGATTGGTCATCTTGGAGGTGTGTTTGGGGTCGTTATCATGTTGGAATACTGCCCTGCGGCCCAGTCTCTGAAGGGAGGGGATCATGCTCTGCTTCAGTATGTCACAGTACATATTGGCATTCACGATTCCCTCAATGAACTGTAGCTCCCCAGTGCCGGCAGCACTCATGCAGCCCCAGACCATGACACTCCCACCACCATGCTTGACTGTAGGAAAGACACACTTGTCTTTGTACTCCTCACCTGGTTGCCGCTACACACGCTTGACACCATCTGAATCAAATATGTTTATCTTGGTCTCATCAGACCACAGGACATGGTTCCAGTAATCCATAGTAATCTTAGTCTGCTTGTCTTCAGCAAACTGTTTGCAGGCTTTCTTCTGCATCATTTTTGGAAGAGTCTTCCTTCTGGAATGACAGCCATGCAGACCAATTTGATGCAGTGTGCGGCGTACGGTCTGAGCACTGACAGGCTGATCCCCCCCACCCCTTTAACCTCTGCAGCAAAGCTGGCAGAACTCACACATCTATTTCCCAAAGACAACCTCTGGATATGACGCTGAGCACGTGCACTCAACTTCTTTGGTGGACCATGGTGAGGTCTGTTCTGAGTGAAACCTGTCCTGTTAAACCGCTGTATGGTCCTGGCCACCGTGCTGCAGCTCAGTTTCAGGGTCTTGACAGTCTTCTTATAGCCTAGGCCATCTTTATGTAGATTCCTAGAGAGTTCTTTGTCATGAGGTGCCATGTTGAGAGTGATAACACCAAATTTAACACACCTTCTCCCCATTCACACCTGTAACACTAACGAGTCACATGACACTGGGGAGGGAAAATGGCTAATTGGGCCCAATTTAGACATTTTCACTTAGGGGGTGTACTCATTTTGTTGCCAGCAGTTTAGACATTAATGGCTGTGTGTTGAATTATTTTGAGGGGACAGCAAATGTACACTGTTATACAAGCTATACACTCACTACTTTACATTGTAGCAAAGTGTAATTTCTTCAGTGTTGTCACATGAAAAGATAGAATAAAATAATTACAAAAATGTGCGGGGTGTACTCACTTTTGTGAGATACTGAAGCACTGGGATTGTTATTTTTCTGCTCCTCAGGGTAGCGCTGTACCATTACAGTTTATTTAATATGGCTTCCTATGAGACACATTCCCATCTATGCTTTTTTCAGCCGCTGCATTTGTAAAATACAAAACGCTGCTTTTTTGGATCAATAGATGCCAATAGAGAAGCTGTGAAAAGCATGTAATGCGTTTTGCTGCGATTTGCATTTTTAATCTGCTCAATGACAAATTGGCCAAAAAAAGCTTAAAAAAATGCTAATCGCAGTAAAATCAGGTGTGCAAAAACGTAAAACAAAAAGCACTGCAGAAACGGATCAAAACCAAACTACAAAGATATAAACCGAGCCACACCTATGCATTTTCTGGTACGTTTTGCAAAAACTCACTACAGTTCATTTAGCATGGTTTCCTATGGGACACGTTCACATCTATGCTATTTTCAGCCGCTTTGTCTTTGGAAAGTGTCAGGGACTTTTTTAAATGAAAATTGGTGCTTTTTTGGTTCAATAGACTTCAATAAAGAGGCTGCAGAAAAGCATGTAGAGAGTTTCTTCACATGCAAATTTATTGCGATTTGCGTATTTTTTAATCTGCCCAACAAATTGGCCAAAAAAATGTAAAAATGTAAAACGCAAATTGCGGTAAAATTGCATGTGCAAAAATGCAAAAAACACCACACAAATCACTTCAGAAAAAGATCAAAAGCAACCTGCATAGATGGTAAACAAGCCTAACAGTTGCTTTCCCTCGGTCACTAAGGGGTTAACTAGCTGTATTCGTGTCATAGTGGCAGCAGAGGCCATAAAAGTGGGTGGAGCCTATGTGATCAGTAAAGGGGCGGAGCCTATGTGACCAGTAAAGAGGGTGGAGCCTATGTGACCAGTAAAGGGGTGGAGCCTGGAAAGCCAGTAAAGGGGGTGGAGCCTTTGGTTCTATAAAAAGAGGCGGCGCCAGGCCTCAGTGTGGGAGTTAGGAGTTGGATTTGAGAAGTAAACATCTTTGTTTCTTCTCTGTGATTTATTCGTGTTGTCCATAGTGTGATTTAGAGATTTACTAGATTTTTGCGATCTGGTAATTTTCTCTATAATTACAGGATATCGAATTTAGCTTGCCAGGAATATTAACATCTTTTTCCAGGCAAAATGGTGAGATTAGATCGCACCGCCTACCTGCGTGTAGGAGAAAGCGGCCCGTATCAACGCCGCAATACCCAAAAACATCAAGAGGTATATTGCCAGGAATCTTTACATCTCCTTCCAGGCAAAATGGTGAAATTAGATCACACCACCTACCAGCGTGTAGAAGAAAGCGGCCCATATCAACGCCGCAATAACAAAAAACATCAAGAATGCCAGGCTCAGCCTTCTAAGAAGTAAGTATCAGATATTTTGGATCAATAACCAGTAGGGGGATCAATACAAACTGACAGCATATAAAACAGAATTTATTTATAAGTGATCAGCTAATCATTAGATTTTGTATCTCTCAGTAATGTGAAATACAGATCATACTATTGTCCATTTCACAGTCTGTTATATAACTGACCCGACGAGTCTGCTGTCTGTAGCTAAAAATAGACCAACTGTCAAATAGACCAACTGCCTAGCTAACGGACACAATCTGATCAGTGAGTTGGCTTTAATAATTGTGCAGACTAATAATGACAGATGTATAGTTTCCCTAGATTTTAGGACCTGCCTCACCTGGGGCTTTTATATACTTTAGGCACATTTTACATTCTAATCATAGGAGCGCGCAGCCTATTGCATTAGCGTGTGCACTCCAAAGCCCAAACACACATACGTGTGTGTGTGTGTGTGTATATATATAATATATATATATATATATATATATATATATATATAATGATTGCAGAGTATTTTTTGTTTCATTGGTCTATATTTTTGTGCAGCCCAATTTGCTGCTAAATAGGAAATTATGAGCACAAATCAGGGATTTGCTTTTGGCCCAGACGGCTCAGCAGGAAAAATAGATGAACTGGGCTTTTTTTTTCACAGTTGATCTATATTTACAAAGACCTTGACAATTGTCCATAATCACCTGTTTAGTGAATAAACCCCATTGGTGACAATCTAAAGCAGTGGTCTTTTCCTTGCCTTTATCCGGCCCTCAGGGCACTTCTCCCACTGATAGAACACTATTCTGCCAACTGACAACAATGGGAAACCATTTCACCCATTGGCACCAACAATGGGGCGCTATTCCTCCCCCTAATACCAATCATGGCGATGTTTACTCTCACTGATGCCAGGAAATATTCCAATCCCACTGGACACAGTCTGGCCCCACTAATGTCTGAAGGATGATAAACTGGCCCTTTGTTTAGAAAGTTTGGACACCCCTGATCTACAGACTAGGCTGGTAACAAAGGTCAGATGTTGCAGTGATAATACCGGCACTGTATCTGCATTAATTTGAATACAGGTTGGAACAACTTGGAAGGGGGTAAAGTATCTGGGATTCATACCCCATGATCATTTTCTTACCACTCTTTGCAGACATCCCGTGAAACTGGCTTTCCAACCAATCAGGGAGCTTGGCGTATAGTCACATGAGCTCCCGCCAGCTGTCCGAATTGGTTTTAAACCCTGTACCACTCTGCGTTCCTCCACCTTCCATTTGAGGATGCCCCACAGATGCTCAATAGGGTTTAGGTCTGGGGACATGCTTGGTCAGTCCATCACCTTTACTCTCAGCTTATTTAGCAAGGGATTGGTCATCTTGGAGGTGTGTTTGGGGTCGTTATCATGTTGGAATACTGCCCTGCAGCCCAGTCTCTGAAGGGAGGGGATCATGCTCTGCTTCAGTATGTCACAGTACATATTGGCATTCATGATTCCCTCAATGAACTGTAGCTCCCCAGTGCCGGCAGCACTAATGCAGCCCCAGACCATGACACTCCCACCACCATGCTTGACTGTAGGAAAGACACACTTGTCTTTGTATTCCTCACCTGGTTGCCGCTACACACGCTTGACACCATCTGAATCAAATATGTTTATCTTGGTCTCATCAGACCACAGGACATGGTTCCAGTAATCCATAGTAATCTTAGTCTGCTTGTCTTCAGCAAACTGTTTGCAGGCTTTCTTCTGCATCATTTTTGGAAGAGGCTTCCTTCTGGGACAACAGCCATGCAGACCAATTTGATGCAGTGTGCGGCGTACGGTCTGAGCACTGACAGGCTGATCCCCCTACCCTTTAACCTCTGCAGCAATGCTGGCAGAACTCACACATCTATTTCCCAAACACAACCTCTGGATATGACGCTGAGCACATGCACTCAACTTCTTTGGTGGACCATGGTGAGGTCTGTTCTGAGTGAAACCTGTCCTGTTAAACCGCTGTATGGTCCTGGCCACCATGCTGCAGCTCAGTTTCAGGGTCTTGACAATCTTCTTATAGCCTAGGCCATCTTTATGTAAATCCCTAGAGAGTTCTTTGCCATGAGGTGCCATGTTGAGAGTGATAACACCAAATTTAACACAACTGCTCCCCATTCACACCTGTAACACTAACGAGTCACATGACACCGGGGAGGGAAAATGGCTAATTGGGCCCAATTTAGACATTTTCACTTAAGGGTGTACTCATTTTGTTGCCAGCAGTTTAGACATTAATGGCTGTGTGTTGAGTTATTTTGAGGGGACAGCAAATTTACACTGTTATACAAGCTGTACACTCACTACTTTACATTGTAGCAAAGTGTCATTTCTTCAGTGTTGTCACATGAAAAGATATAATAAAATAATTACAAAAATGTGCGGGGTGTACTCACTTTTGTGAGATACTGAAGCACTGGGATTGTTATTTTTCTGCTCCTCAGGGTAGCGCTGTACCATTACAGTTTATTTAATATGGCTTCCTATGAGACACATTCCCATCTATGCTTTTTTCAGCCGCTGCATTTGTAAAATACAAAACGCTGCTTTTTTGGATCAATAGATGCCAATAGAGAAGCTGTGAAAAGCATGTAATGCGTTTTGCTGCGATTTGCATTTTTAATCTGCTCAATGACAAATTGGCCAAAAAAAGCTTAAAAAAATGCTAATCGCAGTAAAATCAGGTGTGCAAAAACGTAAAACAAAAAGCACTGCAGAAACGGATCAAAACCAAACTACAAAGATATAAACCGAGCCACACCTATGCATTTTCTGGTACGTTTTGCAAAAACGCACTACAGTTCATTTAACATGGTTTCCTATGGGATACGTTTACATCTATGCTTTTTTCAGCCGCTGTGTTTTTGGAAAGTGTCAGGGACTTTTTTAAATGCAAATTGGTGCTTTTTTGGTTCAATAGACTTCAATAAAGAGGCTGCAGAAAAGCATGTAGAGAGTTTCTTCACTTGCAAATTTATGGCGATTTGCGTATCTTTTAATCTGCCCAACAAATTGGCCAAAAAAATGTAAAAAATGTAAAAATGTAAAACGCAAATTGCGGTAAAATCGCATGTGCAAAAATGCAAAAAACACCACACAAATCACTGCAGAAAAAGATCAAAAGCAACCTGCATAGATGGTAAACAAGCCTAACAGTTGCTTTCCCTCGGTCACTAAGGGGTTAACTAGCTGTATTCGTGTCATAGTGGCAGCAGAGGCCATAAAAGTGGGTGGAGCCTATGTGATCAGTAAAGGGGCGGAGCCTGTGTGACCAGTAAAGAGGGTGGAGCCTATGTGACCAGTAAAGGGGTGGAGCCTGGAAAGCCAGTAAAGGGGCGGAGCCTTTGGTTCTATAAAAAGAGGCGGCAACAGGCCTCAGTGTGGGAGTTAGGAGTTGGATTTGAGAAGTAAACATCTTTGTTTCTTCTCTGTGATTTATTCGTGTTGTCCATAGTGTGATTTAGAGATTTACTAGATTTTTGCGATCTGGTAATTTTCTCTATAATTACAGGATATCGAATTTAGCTTGCCAGGAATATTAACATCTTTTTCCAGGCAAAATGGTGAAATTAGATCGCACCGCCTACCTGCGTGTAGGAGAAAGCGGCCCGTATCAACGCCGCAATACCCAAAAACATCAAGAGGTATATTGCCAGGAATCTTTACATCTCCTTCCAGGCAAAATGGTGAAATTAGATCACACCACCTACCAGCGTGTAGGAGAAAGCGGCCCATACCAACGCCGCAATAACAAAAGGCATCAAGAATGCCAGGCTCAGCCTTCTAAGAAGTAAGTATCAGATATTTCGGATCAATACCCAGTAGGGGGATCAATACAAACTGACAGCATATAAAACAGAATTTATTTATAAGTGATCAGCTAATCATTAGATTTTGTATCTCTCAGTAATGTGAAATACAGATCATACTATTGTCCATTTCACAGTCTGTTATATAACCGACCCGACGAGTCTGCTGTCTGTAGCTAAAAATAGACCAACTGTCAAATAGACCAACTGCCTAGCTAACGGACACAATCTGATCAGTGAGTTGGCTTTAATAATTGTGCAGACTAATAATGACAGATGTATAGTTTCTCTAGATTTTAGGACCTGCCTCACCTGGGGCTTTTATATACTTTAGGCACATTTTACACTCTAATCATAGGAGTGCGCAGCCTATTGCATTAGCGTGTGCACTCCAAAGCCCAAACACACATGCGTGTGTGTATATATATATATAATGATTGCAGAGTATTTTTTGTTTCATTGGTCTATATTTTTGTGCAACCCAATTTGCTGCTAAATAGGAAATTTTAAGCACAAATCAGGGATTTGCTTTTGGCCCAGACGGCTCAGCAGGAAAAATAGATGAACTGGCCTTTTTTTTTCACAGTTGATCTATATTTACAAAGACCTTGACAATTGTCCATAATCACCTGTTTAGTGAATAAACCCCATTGGTGACAATCTAAAGCAGTGGTCTTTTCCTTGCCTTTATCCGGCCCTCAGGGCACTTCTCCCACTGATAGAACACTATTCTGCCAACTGACAACAATGGGAAACCGTTTCACCCAATGGCACCAACAATGGGGCGCTATTCCTCCCCCTAATACCAATCATGGCGATGTTTACTCTCACTGATGCCAGGAAATATTCCAATCCCACTGGACACAGTCTGGCCCCACTAATGTCTGAAGGATGATAAACTGGCCCTTTCTTTAGAAAGTTTGGAGACCCCTGATCTACAGACTAGGCAGGTAACAAAGGTCAGATGTTGCAGTGATAATACCGGCACTGTATCTGCATGAATTTGAATACAGCTTGAAAGGGAAAACGAGGGGTAAAGGATCTGGGATTCATACCCCATCATCATTTTCTTACCACTCTTTGCAGACATCCCGTGAAACTGGCTTTCCAACCAATCAGGGAGCTTGGCGTATGGTCACATGAGCTCCCGCCAGCTGTCCGGATTGGTTTTAAACCCTGTACCACTCTGCCTTGTGGCACATTGCCAATCACAAAGGAGATCTTTCCGCTCTCCCTGCCAGCATATTACATGCCTGCCTGCAGATTCAGAATAAAAGAGAAGTGCTGCCATCCACACTTCTCTTATAAGCGGAGTTGCTCAGTGGGAGATCGTTCCCATCTTCCCGCTGCCACAGAGCAATAACGCTAATGCACACGGGGTGTGCCCAGGCAGATCTGGCACACCCCATGAGCACTCCTATGATTTTCATACATGTCGGTGGGAATGCAGGACCCTCTTGAAGCAGGTCATCTGCAGATCTAATGCACCCGTTAATGAATTCTGAATGATCCCAGAAGCATCTCAAACTGATATCAATCCGATACCACTGAAACAAGCCCAGAGCCCTTCAGCACAGGTCCTTACTTTGTCTCCGGTTGGTTCTCAGGGGTGGGAATCGTCATTGTTACTAAAAGACCATATTAACTTTTTTTTCCCTTTCAAACATGGGACCAATCTCCTGACCAGGGTATCATGTTGGGGGAGGATTTTAGGATTAGGGATGTGATCCTCCTATTGAATGTGATCCATATTTTGATTTGTATCTCTTGAAACTGAATAAATATTATTGAAAGACAATAATACATGACTTAAAGCTTTGAATAGTCCATGCTAACAAATATCTTCTTTCTTTTCAGTATCAGAAATGAGCCTGCCAAGGCCGCTAAGCCTGCCGAGGCCACTAAGCCGGCCAAGGCCGCTAAGCCTACCGAGGCCACTAAGCCTGCCAAGGCCGCTAAGCCTGCTAAGGCTGCTAAGCCGGCCAAGGCCGCTAAGCCTGCTAAGGCTACTAAGCCGGCCAAGGCCGCTAAGCCGGCCACTGCACCGAAGACACCGACCAGGGCCGCTAAGCCGGCCACTGCACCGAAGACACTGACCAGGGCCGATAAGCCGGCCACTGCACCGAAGCCACCGACTAGCCAGCCACAACAACAGCTGACTACAGAGTTGGTTTCCAGCTTTTCCAAAGCTACGGGAATGTACCCAAGCTGGGCCGAACAGTAAGTTTTTTGTTAAAAAATTTTGGGGTTCTTTCATATTTACAATGGAAAGCATTGTCAAAAAACGAAAAAGTCCTCAAACCCAGATAAACTTGTGGCTGGGTCACTAAATTAAATGAGGCTTCGCTCATAAAGCTTTATCACCAGGATAAGTATACGTCTTTTCAAAATTGACGTTATTTCAGATAAGGCCAATGAGGTTTGAACATTACAGTCATATGGCTGAAAAAAAAGAGTTCAGATGTTAAAGCTTTGTGAAATGTCAATAAAAATGTAAATATAAAGGCAAGCCATTGCCAGAAGCGACATGTTAAAAAGCAGTACCGTATTTTCCGGCGTATAAGACGACTGGGCGTATAAGACGACTGGGCGTATAAGATGACCCCCCTATTACATGATCTACCGGTAATACTTATACTTAGGTTACCTTGGAGATATTATACTCGGCGTATAAGACGACCTCCCATTTTTGGGGGATTTTTTTGAGGTTCAAAAGTAGTCTTATACGCCAGAAAATACAGTATATAAAAGATTTACAACCTTCATAAAGAAAGTGAAAAAATCTACGCAGTTCCTTATCACTGAATGAAGGCTTCCTGTCAGCTCTATCCCACAATGTATAGCCATAAGGCAATTATAGAAAATAAGGACGATTGGATCTTAATTAGAACAAATATATTTAAAATATTGATGTTTCTGAAGGCAGCCTGAATTATGCAGGAAACATCATATGAAGACAATGTTTTCATTAACATTTACCTTAAAAAAAGACAATGTCTCCAAAGTTCAGAGGGGTCCTATAGTCTACTCTTGGCCTGCAGTGTCCTGATTTGTTCTCTGGATTCCCCCGTCATCCACATCAATATGGCCACCATTTTGGAGTTTGGCCTCAGTTCTACAACATATTCTGTCCCGTGTCTTTTAGCCTTACTAGAGCAGAATTGAGAAGATGAAGCCTGGTTGAAGAATTTGGTCTGATCACTTTAGGGAAATTCCATCACTAGAATCTCTGTTGTAGGATGGACTTCTCTTTAGAGCTGAATCCACCCAGAACTGCATTTCTCTTTTGGTCCCTTGTGGTTTAGATGGAACCTTTTATGAAATGTAAATTCTTTGTGGATTTAACAGGGCTTCTGGCAATGAATGGGAGGAATTTCACATTCCATTACATATATTCCGAATGTGTTGGGTCTTCGAAACAATATAAATGACTTTCTTTACTTATCCTATTGTTATATTCTCTGTGCCTTTTCTTACCAATATTTTTTTTTCCAGGTGTCTCAGGCAAAACAATGATGACTACATTCAAGCCATGGTCATCTTCCAGAAGATGAAGGCTGAAGGGAAAATCCCCAGCCATTTCTTTTTCATGGACTCTAACCATGATGAACTCCGGGCCAAGTTCATTGAAGTCACCGGAATGTTTGAAGAATACGCAGACAAGTAAGTTTCTGTTAAATCCCTTGGAACTCTCAGTTTCTGGGGAATGGTTTTCACACACATTTTTGTTTTCCATTCTTTAACATCTAGGACTGACAAGTTCTTATATGAGACTGTCAGTCCCATTTAGCTTTAACAATATGAACATGTGGAAACCCAGCAAATGGTTTACCTGTATTACTTATTTAACCACTTGCCTACCGGGCACTTTCACCCCCTTCCTGCCCAGACCGATTTTCAGCTTTCAGTGCTTTCACACTTTGAATGACAATTGCGCGGTCATGCTACACTGTACCCATATGACATTTTTATAATTTTTTTTCACACAAATAGAGCTTTCTTTTGGTGGTATTTAATCACCTCTGGGTTTTTTACTTCTTACAAAAAAAAAGAAAAGAGAAAATTTTGAAAATAAATACATTTTTCTCCTTCACTGATGGGCACTGATGAGGTGGCACTTATGGGCACTGATGAGGAGGTACTAATATGCCGCACTGATAGGTGGCACTGATAGACGGCACTGAGAAGTGGCACTGATGGACACTGAGAGGTGGCACTGACGGGATGCACTGATGGGCACTGATGGACACTGACGGGTGGCACTGATGAGCACTGATGGGCAGCACTGATGGGCGGCACCATCAGTGCCCACACTCAGTGCCCATAGTGCTGCCAGTCAGTGCCCATCAGTGCCTAGATGAGCAGGCACTGATGGGCACTGACTGGAAGCACCATGGGCACCGATTGTGGGCACTGATGGCGGGCACTGTGAGCAATGATGGTGGGCAGTTATGGCTTTTTATTTCACTCTTGTATAATCAGGGCATTGGTGATCAGTGCCCTTATTACATTTCCCTGTGTTCCCTATGAGGAGGAGCCACTGATCGGCTCTCCTCGCCTCACACACTGACAGTGTGAGCCGAATAACGGCACTTCCTCATTTACATGTGACCGGCTGTGATTGGACACAGCCGATCACATGGGTAAAGAGTCATGTCATTGAGTCTTTACCAAGATCGGGATCGATCCGTGTCCTAGCAACACGGCGCGGTCACGATCGCCGCTCCGCTCGCCCCCAGGGGCGCGCGAGAGAGGCTGTTCTGGTGCGCCGTCATATGACGGCGTCCCAGGATAATAGCTACACCGCTCCGTCGTCATTAGATGGCGGACGGGTAGTAAGTGGTTAAATGGGTCCATATGTCATTTATTTTTTACTTTCATCAAAATCAAATATTCTCTATTATGTCTTCTACAACCCGTCCTAACCTCCATATTTCTTTACAGGTGTCTTCGGGAGAACAACTGGGACTGGATAAAGTCTTGGAATGATTTCAACTCCCTGAATTCAGAAGGCCAAATTCCACCACAATGCTTTTACAGGCATGAGGGACAGAACATCTTCCCAACAAACAAAAACTTGGTGGTCTTTGAATTTGCCAGCAAGACCAACATGCGCCCTCAGTGGGCGGAAAAGTAAGTCTGGGTTTCTATTTCTATTTTATTGTTTTTTATGTTATTAAAGCTGGGCATATACTAGAAGATTGTCATCAGGAGCCAGCTGAAATTTGCTCCATGTGTGGCCCCCTCCACCCTCCTGCCTGACATTCTTTGATTAAAAATGTTTGGACCAATAACGACTGAATGCAGCTGCTGTCTGGGTGTTCTGAAGGCCATCACCAGCAGCAGTCAGAATATACAAGGAGCAGCAGAATGGATGGAGGAAACTATTCAATTTTATTATTATTCCACAGAATTACTCTAGTGATCTCCAAGTTTGTATTTTTTATTGAGAGACTTTTGTTCACTTCAGATGGATTCTGCATTTACAAACAAGTCAGTAGGAATGCAAAAACGTATGAAGCAGGACAAAAGCAGGTCAGAAGGAGTCCAAATGCAGGTCATATACACCTGTGAATTAATTCTGAATCCTTTCAGAAATCTCTTCAACTAATATCACACTGATGTCATAGGGCACAAGCCCAAAATCTGCCTCCACAAGCACTTTGACAACAGTTTTCCTTTTCTATCGGCCTAGTATTTCTTGGTGGTACAAAACCTTTATTGTACTTGCCCATAGTGGAATGTTCACCTGCTCAGAGCAGAGTGTAGTCCTTTACTGCTCTTCTGTATGAAGTCTAGGCTGTTTACAATATCATCGCCCCTTACCAATGAGATAATCCATTCGCTGGATCTCTGACAAAATGGAGATGACCCAGGAAGTCAGAGGGAAATTCTGTGCTTACCATTGTTCCCACTACATACCGTATTTTTCGCCATATAAGACGCACCGGCATATAAGACGCACCCAATTTTAAAGGAGGAAAATCTAGAAAAAAAAGATTCTGAACCAAATACTGCAGTAAAATATTTTATATCAACAGGTGAGGGTATAGGCATGGCACAGGTGATGGTATAGGCATGGCACAGGTGATGGTATAGGCATGGTACAGGCATGGCACAGGTGAGGGTATAGGCATGGCACAGGTGATGGTACAGGCATGGCACGGGTGAGGGTATAGGCATGGCACAGGTGATGGTACAAGCATGGCACAGGTGAGGGTATAGGCATGGCACAGGTGAGGGTATAGGCATGGCACAGGTGATAGTACAGGCATGGCACAGGTGAGGGTATAGGCATGGCACAGGTGAGGGTATAGGCATGGCACCTGTGATGGTACAGGCATGGCACGGGTGAGGGTATAGGCATGGCACAGGTGATGGTACAAGCATGGCACAGGTGAGGGTATAGGCATGGCACAGGTGAGGGTATAGGCATGGCACAGGTGATAGTACAGGCATGGCACAGGTGAGGGTATAGGCATGGCACAGGTGAGGGTATAGGCATGGCACAGGTGAGGGTATAGGCATGGCACAGGTGATGTTTTAGGCATGGCACAGGTGAGGGTATAGGCATGGCACAGGTGATGTTTTAGGCATGGCACAGGTGATGTTTTAGGCATGGCACAGGTGATAGTACAGGCATGGCACAGGTGAGGGTATAGGCATGGCACAGGTGAGGGTATAGGCATGGCACAGGTGAGGGTATAGGCATGGCACAGGTGATGTTTTAGGCATGGCACAGGTGGTGGTTTAGGCATGGCACAGGTAGGCTTCAATCACTTACCTGCTCTCCTGGGCTGCCTGCGAGACGTCCATGGCGCTGCTCCTCTCGTCCTCTTCTTCTGACGGCGGCGGGATTCCGGGAACCGTCCACGGCGCTGCTCCTCTCGTCCTCTTCTGTCTTCTTTGACGGCGGCTCTCTTTCTTCCGATCGGTCCGGCGGGAAGGAGATCGGGTGGTGACGGTGCGTGACTGACGCACGCACCGGCACCGCCCCCATTGCGACGTCAGCAGGCAAAATGTGTATTTGCTGTATAAGACGCACCAACTTCCCCCCCCCCAGTTTTAGGGAAGAAAAAGTGCGTCTTATACGGCGAAAAATACGGTATACATGCTGCTTAGAAAATCCATGCAGAGTTTTGTGTATTAACCTTATAAATATATATATATATATTTTTTTTTTTTTTTTTTTTAAGTCCTGTCTATTGTCTGTTACTAATCTCACTGACACTTTTGTTTTTCAGGTGCCTTTCTGATATGAAGTGGAGTTGGGAGGACGCTGAGGCCATCTTTACAAAGATGAAGGTAAGTAAGACTATCAGTATATAACTAAGGGGGACATTTATAAAGTACAGCCATGGGGTTGTGAGAAATAAAAACTGGGGGACAGCCTGGTTATTTGACCGGTCGAACACAAATGACCAGCTCTCCTCCAATCATAGAGCAGCTCAATCAACTATCAAAGAGCACAAACTGTGACCCCCACATTGAAAGTTATCTACAAAATGTGGAGTACGGTGTGCATAGCCCTATGGAGTATAATGGGGAGCAGATAGCGACATCTGCCCTCTGGTATAAATAGCCGCCTAAATTTACTTCTTTCCACAATAGCTTCTTCCTCAGTTTTTTAATCGTATTTCATTTTGATGTTTTGCAGATGGAAAACCAGATTCCAGAGGACTTCTTCTACAACACCAATGGCTATTATGACTTGGACGGCCCAAATGCAGCTGAAGCCTTTATTAAAAAGTTCTCAATGGGATCTGGACTTACGGAGGATTGGGCCAGAAAGTAAGTTTCCATTATTACTTCTCTTTCTATTTTGTTTCTTTTCTATGGGGTTCAGAATCACATCAGCTGTAAATGGATGGAGCTGCCTGGTCTGAACATCCTATAAATTCTATTGCCAGTTTTAGTTGTCTGTTCATTATGTTTACATTGTTTACTTCTTTATCTTTCAGATTCTTGGAGAATGCTCAGTGGAATTACATGCAGGCAATGCGTGACTTCTTATATATGAAGGTAAGAATATTCAACTAGAACTAGATTTGATTTTCCACAATACTTTATCACCCAGTAAGCCCTGGTCTGTTGCAATTTCATATGAGTTCCAGAACTCATAGAATCGCATGACAAGTGAAATTACACGACTTTCTATGTTGGCCGTTCACATATATGCAGCCCAAATGCAATGCAGTTTTAAAAAGCGTCCTGTGTGTGTGTGGTGAGATTTTCATCTCTATAGAGTCTAATGCATGGAAAACGCATAGGTGTTCACTGACTAAGCAATTCCAGTGCCCTTTCTAGCAGGCTATAATGTCTTTATGAGCTAATTTTCATAGAGAGAGAATCGTAACTGAATCCAAATCGCATTGTAATCGCTTGTGAATTTGCATGACGTCACATTGGAAATTATCCTTGATATCACACTAAAAACATCCGTTAAATTGCATGGCATAAGTGTGAATCTAGGCTAAGAGTTTGTTCACACAAGCAGTGTTGCCCAACACAGTTTAAATGCAGGCACGAGGAAAATAGTCTTGTTTCCTATTGTTTCAGATTACCCTAATACCCTCCATTGGTTTGTACTGAAAAAAAGGACATAGTAAAAGAATACATTACAAAAAAAGAGAAAGGGTAATAAAAAGCACTGAAACACCTGCAAAAAATGCATTATAGTGCAACTTAACCACTTAACGAGCAGCCATGTAGACCTACGTCGGCTGACTTTAGGTGGTTCTAGCTAGAGGCATCACTTTTAGAGCCGGCGGTCAGCTTTCCAGCGGTAATGACGGATGCGGCCGCGACGGGAGCCGCTCGATACCCCTTCCATGGCTCTGCCCGGGTCTCCCGGTGGGATGGAGTCCCGATCAAAGCTGGATGCGGCTTTGGTCGGAACTCCGATGATGTAACCCGGAGGCGGCGTTCATGACGTCACATCTGGATTACTCGGCTGCTAAAGGCGCCGGATTTAAAAAATGAATGTATTCAAAAATGCAGTTTTCTGTGTTTTGAATACATGGAAGTGTAGTGGAGGGGTCTGGGGTCTTTTAGACCCCGATCCTTCCATAAAGATTTCCTGTCACTGCCTATTGCTGTCACAAGCGATGTTTACATTGCTTGTGACAGCAATAAAAGTGATACGATTTTTTTATTTTTTAAAACCTGTGCTAAAATTAAAAAAAAAAAATAAAATAAATAGGAAAAAAGATAAATACTTTTTTAGCCGCCCCCGTCACCGTGAGCTAGCGCACGAAAGAAAACATATACGGAAGTCGCGCCGCACATGAAATCGCTGTTCAAACCACACATGTGAGGTATCGCCGCGATTGCCAGAGCGAGAGCAATAATTTAGAAAAAAGAGCAACACTCTAGCTCTAAACTGGTAACCGTTAAATTTTTTTTTAAGCGTCGCCTATGGAGATTTTTATTGACCGTAGTTTGTCGCCATTCCGCAGGTGTGCGTAAATTTAAACCGTAACATGTTGGGTATCTATTTACTCAGGGTGACATCATCTTTCACAATTTACAAAAAAAATGGGCTAACTTTACTGTTTATTTTTTTTTAAATGCAGTGAAATGTAATTTTTCCAAAAAAATGGCGTTTGAAAGACGGCTGCGCAAATACCACGTGACAAAAAATATTGCAATGACCACCATTTTATTCTCCAGAGTCTTTGCTAAAAATATATATATATATATAATGTTTGGGGGGTCTAAGTAGTTTTCTAGCAAAAAATACTGATTTTAACTTGTGAACAAAATGTGTCAAAAATGGGCTTAGGGCTAAAGTGGTTACAAACACATGCCAGCATGCATGGCAACCATAACTTACACACTTTCTTTTTTATATTTTGCAGGCACAAAACAACATTCCAGCAGATGCCTTCATTCCTTAGTTCCATAGGAGCATTCAAGATTTGGACCCTGTTCTACAGAGACTTTTAATGGAAACAGCCAAGAGTGTTACCCTGTTCTACAGAGACTTTTAATGGAAACAGCCAAGAGTGTTACCCTGTTCTACAGAGACTTTTCATGGAAACAGCCAAGAGTGTTACCCTGTTCTACAGAGACTTTTAATGGAAACAGCCAAGAGTGTTACCCTGTTCTACAGAGACTTTTGATAGAAACCAGCAAAGCATATTGGACGTTGTTCTAAGAAGAAACCACCAAGCTCAACAATCCAAATATATAAACCAACATATCTGGGCAACATTCTGCATTCTGCAAGCAATAACACATTCTATTAATGTAACACGGCTGATTGTGGATCCAGGGACTAGCCAAGCTAGTGATTTCTTCTGATCTTCCTCTTTATTTTTTATTTTTGTTCTTTATCTGACTTTATACTATGCCAGAAACCCACTAAGAAAACACACAGTTACATAGTCAGTATGGTTGAAAAAAGACACCAGTCCATCTAGATCAACCTGTGGTGTGTGAGTGTGCCTGTGTTCATGTCAGTAGTACATGGTATATGCCTGTATATTGTAACTTCCTAGCATGTGGTTAAATCTAACATTTATGGAAGACTGCCCCAGCCAGACTTTGTTTATTCCATGCCTGCTGCCCAGTTAGACAATGCTGATTCCCTGCCTGCTACCCAGCTGGATTCCGGTACGAAGGTTAAGCTCCCGCCTGCTGATGGGTCTGACACTTCCAAGTTTCCATTACGGTCACATACCTTACATGGGTTGCCTGTCTAGCCTAAGATTCTTCCAATATTTCAATTCCTCAAGTCCCTTTTGGAGCGTATTTCTCCTGTTGTTTCAAAGCCTGGTGGTCCAGACATTTAAACTGTAACCAGTAGCTGTATTTGCCATAACAACCCCAATAATAGCGCTATTCTGGGTAGTGGTCGAGTACCATATGTGCTTTGTCACGACCCAGATGAAATTGCTGTGCATTTGCCATAGCCGCCTAGCAAGTAGCAATCTTTTGGGGGGTGGTCGAGTACCATATGTACCTTGCCACATTCCAGATGCTCTTGCTGCAACTTCAAGTGAACTAGAGGACCTATTCTGGGTAACCAGTGCCTTGGAAAGACCTAGGTGGCAGTTGAAATGCCGAACAATTTTTTGGGGACCAGGCAAGCTACTTGGTTATAACAAGACACCCTGATGTCAGGGCACCGATACTGTCAAATGACTCCAGTGCTAAGTCTTTAGATGACCCATGGTATCCGAGCTTTGGGGTACCTACTGTGTTGAGGGACTGAAAATTTGCAAATTTGTATCTCTTAGAAAATCCAGATGACAGGACACCCAACCAGTTGCCAGACCCCAGCAGTTGAGCATCTAGCCTCATAACTGATTCTGAAGGCAGGGCATCTTGCTGGTTACCAGACTTCAGAAGAAGGGAATCTGGTACGTCTTTAGAGTATGGAAGATTGTCTCTTTCAACTTATTTGGCAAGTGGATATCTCATATGGACTTGTTTAACAAAGTCTGGTTGGAGCATCAGGAGGCCACTCTTTAGAGGTGGGAACTGTCAGGCAGAGCTGCCATTGAGGGGGGGGGGGGTGGTATGGGGGGAGGTGACCAATACACAAATGAGGGGCCTGCGGCGTCTCCAGGGGCCCAACTGCCGAGCAGGGCCAGGAGGAGCCTGGTTGCCCTGTCTTTCTCTATACATTCATTCACAAAGGAGTCGGCAGCTGCTGCTCTGTTGTTTTTCTTATTTCTGGCTCTTTACTGTCACCTGTGGCTGTTTCCTGCATGTGCAGTCCTCATGTGAGTGCTGCTTGTATGTGTTATGGATTGTGATTGGCTGTAGCTCTTCTCTGAGTCCCAGGGACATGTGTCAACTTTGTAAAAACGAGCTGGGACTAGGAAGACCTAATTTATATGTATGATCTGTGTGTATAAGTGAGGGGATGGGTTGCTTCTGTACTGGGGGGGGGGGGGGGGGGGGGCTATATTGCTGTATGTGTGTTGTGTGCTGTGTGTGCTGTGTGTGCTGTGTGTGTGTGTGTGCTGTGTGTGTGGTGTGTGTGTATATTTAGATAGATAGATTAGTATAGTGTAAGGACTGGCCAGAGAGGGATTCCTTTGATGTAGCTGGCCAGCTTAAAGATGTATTGCAATGCATGTGAACAAAAAAAAAAGTTTGCAAAAAATGTATAAAAATGTTTTTGTTGGTAGAAACCACCAAACTTATGTATTCTGTTCTACAGAGAATGTATGTTATCTAATAAAAAATCTGTTTGACTATATGGGAGACAGTCTGCTTATTTTACTTGTCAAACACCCATGACCAGCTCTCCTCCAATAACAGGGACACCCTGTGAACTACAATGCAACTTTCCACATGTAGCCCCACGCCGAGTGTTGACCTGTGGATGTCCGAGCCGGACAAGGCTATATGCGAATAGCTGAGGCCGTTGTCAGCCTTTCATTACTTTAAAGAGGCTGACCGCCCGCTGCTGTTCATATTATTAGGTTATTAACCCTTTCCCAGCCAGTGTCATTAGTACAGTGACAGTGCATATCTTTTTAGCACTGATCACCGTAATAATGTCACTGGTCCCCAAAAGGTGTCAAAAGTATCAGAAAGTGTTCAAATTTTCTGCCACAATATCGCAGTGCCGCAATAAGTCGCTGAGCGCCGCGATTACCAGTAAATAAATAAAAATATCCCATTTTGTAGACACTATAACTTGCGCAAAGCAATCAATATACACTTATTGGGATTTGTTTTTACCAAGGATATGTAGCTCAATACATTGGCCTGAATTAGTAAAGAATTTTGATTTTTTTAGATTTATTTATTTATTGGATGTTTTATAGAAGAAAATAAAAAAAAAATGTTTTTTTTTTCAAACTTTTCGGTTTTATAGAGGAAAAAAAACGCAGTGGTGACCAAATATCTCTGTGATCTGTGGGTGTCTGGGGCAATGCAGAGGCTCCCACAGACTATTCCTTTAGCCCCAGGTCTGTATAAAAGGTAAAAACCTTTGGTTATGGAATTGGAGGAAATAATCAATGGACTACGAGTGCAGCAATGTCACCACACTTGTACTCCATTGAAATCTGCAAGTACCTCTGCCATGGTGGCGTATGGAACTTGTAGTCTTTCCTAACACAGATCTGAGTGAATGGATGATATGACTTAGGATAGAGGGGGGCAGATAGAGGGTAGGGGGCTGGAGAATGGCACCATGATTCATGTTACACTACAGGTATCAGTATAACATTGGCATGGTCAGAAAGGTGGAATTAGCCTTTAAGAGAAGCTACAGGTGATATTATCTGAAGTTCCTGAATACGAGGTTTTTGGTGCCTCAGGCCAAGAAAAAGTGGGACGTTTTGGGCAAAAAGTGGGGATTACTTCAATAAGATATATAAGTAAAACAATGTATTTAAATAAAATTTAAACTATATATGTATTATGTGTGCTGGGCTAAAGGCCCATTGGTGTAAAGAGGTGATTAGATTGAAAGTTTGTGACAAAAGGTGATATGGTGACTTCTGAACATATTTCTCTGTTTTCCGTGCTTTAACAAAAGGCTTAGATTGGGACAGAGAAAACATCCAACGCGTTTCGGCTTAGATCAATGGAATGCCTTTATCAAGGATATCACCATATATATGATTTATTTTGCCTGATCCATGTAGGAAGACCTTTTCCTCTGGTCCCCAAATTGCATCGAGAACTATGTGGAAGGGCTGGTTTGACAAAACTGTAGAGTATTGCAGCTGTGCTGGGAAATTCCTACAGCTTGCTTCTGCTGTGGTCAAAGATTGTCTATACCAGGAATGTTAGGCCGGCTTCTAGGTAGTTGGTTCGGTCAGGCTATCTGAAGATCCTAACCAGACAAATATACAGAGCTCTACATTTTAAAGGCCAGTGTGGAGCAGCAGATGGGTTTGGAGCAGCTCCTCCACACTGGGCCTAAGGGAGTTACTTAGGCCAGCCAAACATGGATCAATATTCAGCTGCTTCAGCAGGGACCGGCTGATATTGGCTCCGTGTATGGACACTGTGCTCTATCTACTAATCCACTTCTGTACATCCGCCCTGTCAGATTTCCCCCACTCGATCAGCTCTGCAGGCTATAGCCTACAACACTGATTACAAAAAGGGGTAATGGTCTGGTTCCCACCAAAGCACTCCTCCATCCCAAAATATATATCAAAACAAGAAAATTGGCCCGCGGGACTTTGTATGAGGTACGTGCTCAGTGGCTGGAAATGAATGACATGCATAGTATGTGAATAAAATAATGATTGATTTTATTGCATAATACATAAAAATGGCAACGTATGCTCAATGGCACATAATATAGCTCAATGGCTCAAATACAAATGACATGTAACATGAATAATAATATCACATTTTAGTAGACAACTTGGTGTAACCTCTTGCTTTTAAAGGTAACATGAATGATGTAATGAGATGACATGGCAGTAGAATATATGTTGTGATCTGGCTGACGCGTTTCGGGAGAACATCTCCGTTCTTCAGAGATCAATATATTCAAGGTGTCTCTATAAGAAGACAATATATTACAGTATGCAGTAGGAATGGAATATAAATGAAAAAAGGTTCAGTAAAATAATGAGAGCTTAGGAGTACTAAATACTCACAGATCAATAAAGCTCAAATGGCAAAAGTGGACTCCTATATGGCAGCGGTGCGTCGTGTCTAACCCGGGAGCTGAAGGGTCCCAGAATTCCAGCAACCAGAGAGGGGGGTCCATGGCAGGCAAGTGTGTATGTATGAAAGAGAACCTTCCAGACCTGTTGTATATATATAAATATCAAAATAGTGAAAATGTAGCATATGTGCTAACAATGGTAATAAACTTGTGTGATTTTATACCAGGTGGGAAGGGCTGGTGTGACGAGAATATGGGGTTCCCAAAAAGGGTGTAGGAAACGTGAGAAAGTGAAGGCAGGGGGGGGGGGAAGAGGGGGAGGAAGGGAAGGGGGGGGAGAGGGGGAGGAGGGAAGGAGGAAAAGAGGAGGGGGAGCCCAAAAGCCAAAGGGTGGATGGGGAAGATGGAGAGGCAGTGTGTGGTGAAGAGGTGATGTGAAGGGTGGAAGGAGTGAAATAGGGAGTGAGTGAGGTGCTAGCCTGAGGAGAGTAAGTGTAAAGAGAGGATGTGACCGGGAAGGGAAAGGTGGGGATGTCCCAGTGACTGACCTGTCAGGTTGCTCCGTGGCTGGCAGCAAGAAAGGGACCCTAGCGTCATGCAGCGGGTAAAAGTAGATCAGACAGAGCCGAGGCATCTGTGATCTCGTGGAGGAGAGGAACGCTGAAGGCGGACCTCCCCGTCCCGCAGATATGACGGCACGCAGTGGCGCGGGTACGTCAGTGGAGGCACTGACGCACAGCGCTGAAGGTGCAACATGACGCCGATGTAACAGGTGGACCCGCTCATCCCAGACAGGGGGGAGGGGCGGGGACAGCAAGGGGGGGCGGACCCTCCCTCTTCGTACATCGCAGCTCCCGGGATAAGACCAGAACACCACCTGGCACAAGGGGCCACTATCTCCAAACAAATATAACATAAATTAATTGTAGAGGAGAACTCTGTATTAGTTAAACACTGCATACTGTAAGGACAAGAAAATAATAATAAGTGAAAAATAGGCAAAAAAGAGGGGGGGGGGGCACCAAGATTGCATTGTCAGCTGGGATGGGCACAGTGGGTGTCTTCCCGGGTTAGACACGACGCACCGCTGCCATATAGGAGTCCACTTTTGCCATTTGAGCTTTATTGATCTGTGAGTATTTATTACTCCTTTAGCTCTCATTATTTTACTGAACCTTTTTTCATTTATATTCCATTCCTACTGCATACTGTAATATATTGTCTTCTTATAGAGACACCTTGAATAAATTGATCTCTGAAGAACGGAGATGTTCTCCCGAAACGCGTCAGCCAGATCACAACATATATTCTACTGCCATGTCATCTCATTACATCATTCATGTTACCTTTAAAAGCAAGAGGTTACACCAAGTTGTCTACTAAAATGTGATATTATTATTCATGAAATTTTTGCTCATGCTGTATAGTCCCCAAGGTGCCACATCCCCAAAAATGGAAATCACAACCAAAACAGGTTCCCCTGGGGTGGGACTTTGAAGGCACCAAAGTTAGACAACAAATGAAATAGGTAAAATAAAACAAACTTTATTAACTTGTGCAAAAAGATAAAAGCATGGGCAAGCAATAAAATACTCCACATAAACCAGTGCAACTTGGACCACTACGCCTCCGGGTTTGACCCGACGCGTTTCGGAGTGTAGGTTGACTCCTTCCTCAGGGGTGCCCTTGGAGGGTGGTCTGTAGGCAGTTGACATATAATAATTAATTTTGACATATTACAAAAAACATACAATGTATTAAGAATTCACATATATGATCTACTTACATAGTTCACTAGAGTGGGAAGTATGGATAGCCTGCCTAAGGGTTAAAAGCAAAGGGTATGCATGCCAACGTTATCCACTGGGGGTGCCATCTGGTTATCCTAGAGAGTCTAGGGATCTTGAATGAACTCCTGGATCCAAGTGGTCATCAACTGTCCGCTAACCAGTCTCAATCAGAGGCTAGGTGGGAGCAGCTGAAACCTATTCACAGCAGTTCTGCTGAACAAAAATTCGAGCAGTTAATCAAAAAATATATGCAGGAAACAAAGAAGCACATAATAAAAAGTACCCAAAAATGGCTCAAAAAACATCCATGGGATCAGACAGCCGCCAGTATCGAAGGGTACATATAAAGTATAATATGAGGGGGTGAGTGCTAGACTCTAATATCAGACAGATGGAATGAGTCCCATATAGTCAAAGAGTCTGTCACATTATCAAAATAGAGCAGAGTGTCTAGTTTATAAAGGTATAAAATTGTCTCTGCGGATAACTGGGGGCTGTCAACATGGATAGAGCTGGGTAAAGTAGTGTTGAAGGGCAGGCTGGATTGCTTACCTGGAACCAAAGCAGTTCAAATGTCCCCAATGGGTGTTGAAGCATGAAAAATCCTGCGTGTCCGGCGAGGGAGCAAGCAGCTCCCATGCCGGACAGGCAGGGCTTAAATGGCAGCGCCATCAGCTGAAACGATCATCAGCTGAATGACGCCGCTTGTTCAGCTGATTGCCAGTGAGGTTCCCTGGAGTGCAGCAGCCGCACACGTCCCCGACCGGAAGTGATCCGGCGGAAGCGTTCCACCGACACGGAATACATTCTGTTTGTGTGGAACGCAAACAGAGTGTAATGGGCATGCGTCATCGATCTCAACTAGAGATCGGGATGGAAATAGTGCATGCAATACACGCAGGCGCCACATAGTGGCGTCCGCTGTTACCGTGCCGGGCTGCTACCACAGCGAATCTAGAGAGCAAGAATTCTCTCTAGAAGGCAGTTACTGATCACGTCCAGAAGTGTCCAAGAGAGGAGGAATCTCTTGTGTTGGTGATATAGATATCTATATGAATATAGATATGTTGGTGATATAGAATATAGAACAAGAGAGATTACAATCAACTGGACCTAAATTATCCAGAGTTGAAATGTCTTATGATAGACGTACATGGACATCAATAATGTAAGAATATGAATATAACCAGAACATGTTAGAGGGACTTATCCTTTCATGTGGAACAGTAAGGCATGCTGTACCATTTGTTTACAAATGTAGGGATATCTGGACAGAATGCAGAAATACAGAAAATAATACGGACAATACATATAACATAAGAAATATAAACAAAAATTAATGGTGGGGATAATGTGGATAAAGGGGGGGGAAAAAGAAAAAGAGGGGGGGGGGAAGGGGGAGAAAAAGGGGAAAAAAAGGGGGGGGGGAAGGGAAATGCCCATTGATTAGGCCTGTTGAGGTCAAACTGAAATGTACCGGCCTATTTTTCCATACCTCCAGAGGCAAATCCCTCAAGGAATGGTCTAAAGGATATTTGATCATTAAGTCCCGGTGGTTCAGTCGCTCTCAGGCGATATATCCATCGTAACTCCATTTGGAGGAGGGTCTTGTTCCAGTCCCCTCCTCTGGGGTTAGGATGTATTCTATCCAAGATCAAAAATTTGATCTTGGGGGTTTTTTTTTGGATGAACCAGGGCAGCATGGCGTCCTAATGGCAGATCAGGATCACGTGTTGTAATACTCCTTATGTGCCTGCATGCACGTTTTGTGAACTCAAGTTTGGTCTTGCCAACATAAAAACAGCCGCACCCACAGAGGAGTAAATATACTACTCCGTGGGTGCGGCAGTTGGCAAAGTGTTGTGGCCTAAAGGTCTGCCTGTTAGGTAATATTGGATTTTTGCTTGTGTCCATGTATCTACAGTACTTGCATGTTCCGCACATAAAGGTCCCCTTGAATTTGCAGTGATCTTTGCCTCTGTTGGCTGAGAATTCACTTTGTACGAGTTGGTCTCTCAGAGCGGGCACTTTTTTGTAGGTAAGTTGAGGGTATGCCGCAACATGCTTGCCCACGATAGGATCGAGGGAAAGCATGTGCCAATATCTCGTCAGAATTTTTTTGATTTCAGGATGTTGTTCTGAATATTTTGTGATAATTCTCAAGCTGTTATCAATAGGTTTAGGGGTCTTAGGAGTCAATAATTGTGCTCTATCGCTGGCCAGTGCTTTTTTATATGCTTTTTTCAGAGTGGATTTTGTATAGCCTCTAGATAGAAGTCTACATCGCAGATCATCCGCCGCTTTTTGAAAGCTGGCAGAATCAGTGCAGTTTCGTCTGGCACGAAGATATTGGCCATAGGGGATTGAGCGAACCAAGTTGTGTGGGTGGAAACTCGAGGCGTGGAGTATGGTGTTACCAGCAGTGGGCTTTCGATAAAGCCCACTGTGGAGAACACCATCCTCGCCCTTGTAGATCTCCACATCCAAAAAGGTAACTTGGCGCATGTCGTGATTCATGGTAAAGTTCAAGTTGAATTTGTTTTTGTTCATCCTGTCCATCCATTTCTCCAGAAGGTCCGCTGGTCCATGCCAAAGCATGAACACATCATCGATGTACCGGACCCACATTAAAATGTGGTCCGTGTACATCGTGGTGTCATCATCATGCAGGAGAGCGTGCTCCCACTCCCCCAGGTACAGATTGGCGTAGGATGGGGCACAGCATGTGCCCATCGCTACGCCTTGCACCTGGAGGTAGTGGGAGCCGTTGAACGTAAACACATTATGTGTTAATATAAATTGTAGGATGGACAGGATGAATTCACCATAGGCATTTAAACTTTGTCCCTGTATTAATGTGTGTCTTATTGCTGCCAGACCCCGATCATGCGGAATAGAACTATATAAGGCCTCGACGTCTATAGTGACCAATAAACAGTTGTCGGGGACCGCCACATTTTGTATTTGTTGTAGGAAATGTATTGTATCTCGCACATGAGATGGTAATGCAACTACAAAGGGTTTGAGAAACATATCCACTAGTTTACTTGCATTATCTGTCACCGAGCCCCTCCCCGAGATAATAGGACGCCCTGGTGGATTAGTGGCGTCCTTGTGTATCTTGGGGAGGGCGTAAAAAGTAGGGGTGACAGGAAAGGCCGTGCGGACATATTCCCAAGTGTGCTTGGGAATGATGTTGTTGAGATACGCCATGTCTACAATCTTGTAAAAATCCAGCTGATATTTAATGACAATATCAGCTGGAATTTTCCTATACCAGTTAGGGTTCTTCAAAATCTTTAGACACATTGCGACATAGTCGCCATTGTTCATGACGACAACGTTGCCACCCTTGTCGGCTTGCTTTATCGTGACCAATGAGTTTTGTTTTAGTTTTTGAATTGCTAATTTTTGATTGAAAGTAATATTGGTTTTAGCTGGTTTTTTGATATTTAGCTTTTCAATCTCCTTGGTCACGAGTTTGACGAAGGTGGCAACGTGTGGATTGGAGGTTTGGGGGAATTTGTCAGATTTTTTCTTAAGGGACAGATCGTGGCCCACAGGTGCCGATTTTTGTGGGTCAACACCTGCCAACAGGGAGGGTAGGTCTACTCGATCGATTAAGTCTTCGTTTTCCTCAAGTAATGAAATTAATGTATCTAAAATTGGGTCTTTTTGAGATTGCGAGGTCCCTACAGTTTTGTTGCTGTCAAATTGAATTTTGAAGTTCAATTTTCGAGCAAAAAGGTGCAAATCTTTGATGAAATCGAATCTGTCCAGTTTCATGCTAGGACAGAAACTTAGGCCTTTGGACAGAATCTCGATTTCGTCTAAAGATAGAGTGTAATCTGATAAATTAATAACAGATAAGTCAGTGCCTATAGAAGTGGGGAAGGATTGGTTTGTGAACAAGGGTGCCGATACGGAGTTCAATTGGGAGGGATGGGGGTGTAGGTGGGGGCTCTCATGTGAATTAACTCTAAAAAAGTGGAATCCTGTAGGTTTATGGTGGAGGCCAGTGAAGTTGGTGTAGGGTTGGGATTGTGTGGAAGTGTCTGTGTGTGAGGGTGGGCCATATTAGGAAGTGTGTCAGGATGTGACTCAGGTAATGGTGTGGCAGGTTTAAATAAGGATAGAGTGGTGTTGTGGTCGTGTTTGACATTGGATTTTTTAGTTGATTGGGTCAGACTAGTTTCTTCTTGATAAGTGCGTTTCGTTCTTGTTGATTTTTGTTTGTTAGAATTCTGTGAGTTATTGGTGTGTGCCCCTTTGGAATGGGCGGTGGGGGGGAGGGATGAACGTTGATCTGTATTGTTTGCTGGAAACAGCAAAGGTCTGGTAGCGTTCCACCTATAAGCCTTTTTATGGGCAAATGCGGTGGTATCGCGTGCAAACTTCTGCTGTTTCTTGATTAAAATGTTACGGTTATACACCTCAAGATGTTCTTTTAATTGTTTTTCTTTGATTGGAAAAAGTTTGTGAGATTTATATTTTTGCATTTTCTCGCAAAGAGCATTGATCTCAATATCCAATTTCGATGTACGGGTGGTATATTCTGTGATGAGTAGTGTCATCAAGGATGCTGAACATTGATTCAGAGTGCTTTCCCAGTTGGTTTTAAATTCAGCACTCAGGTCCTCCAATAATGGGAAGACCTGCACTCTGAGGCCAATGGGGTTTATCTCTTTTTTCAAATAATCCTGAAATGATTTTATGTGCCAGAAAAAGGCGGACTTTTTTTCTAGCGTTTTTGATAGTTCGAAAAAAAGAGCAGATAAATCTGCATCAGTGTATTCCTTATCTCCAAAATCCTTTAGGTACCTGGACATGAGGAGTTCCCACTCATCACCCACGTACACCGACATGGTATAAGTGAGACCAAGACGACCCAACTAAATTGAACGAAAAGAAAAAAACAACAGGCTATAAGATTGGGCACAAGGAAGAAGGGATGGAACAAGGGGAGGTAGACGAGCTGCAATACTGTCAAATAATTCCTAACAAATACATCAAAAACAACAATCAAAATATATTAATCAAGAGTGCGAATCACGTGAGAGTCGTGAGTCGTGAGTTCTATTCCGCATGATCGGGGTCTGGCAGCAATAAGACACACATTAATACAGGGACAAAGTTTAAATGCCTATGGTGAATTCATCCTGTCCATCCTACAATTTATATTAACACATAATGTGTTTACGTTCAACGGCTCCCACTACCTCCAGGTGCAAGGCGTAGCGATGGGCACATGCTGTGCCCCATCCTACGCCAATCTGTACCTGGGGGAGTGGGAGCACGCTCTCCTGCATGATGATGACACCACGATGTACACGGACCACATTTTAATGTGGGTCCGGTACATCGATGATGTGTTCATGCTTTGGCATGGACCAGCGGACCTTCTGGAGAAATGGATGGACAGGATGAACAAAAACGAATTCAACTTGAACTTTACCATGAATCACGACATGCGCCAAGTTACCTTTTTGGATGTGGAGATCTACAAGGGCGAGGATGGTGTTCTCCACAGTGGGCTTTATCGAAAGCCCACTGCTGGTAACACCATACTCCACGCCTCGAGTTTCCACCCACACAACTTGGTTCGCTCAATCCCCTATGGCCAATATCTTCGTGCCAGACGAAACTGCACTGATTCTGCCAGCTTTCAAAAAGTGGCGGATGATCTGCGATGTAGACTTCTATCTAGAGGCTATACAAAATCCACTCTGAAAAAAGCATATAAAAAAGCACTGGCCAGCGATAGAGCACAATTATTGACTCCTAAGACCCCTAAACCTATTGATAACAGCTTGAGAATTATCACAAAATATTCAGAACAACATCCTGAAATCAAAAAAATTCTGACGAGATATTGGCACATGCTTTCCCTCGATCCTATCGTGGGCAAGCATGTTGCGGCATACCCTCAACTTACCTACAAAAAAGTGCCCGCTCTGAGAGACCAACTCGTACAAAGTGAATTCTCAGCCAACAGAGGCAAAGATCACTGCAAATTCAAGGGGACCTTTATGTGCGGAACATGCAAGTACTGTAGATACATGGACACAAGCAAAAATCCAATATTACCTAACGGACAGACCTTTAGGCCACAACACTTTGCCAACTGCCGCACCCACGGAGTAGTATATTTACTCCTCTGTGGGTGCGGCTGTTTTTATGTTGGCAAGACCAAACTTGAGTTCACAAAACGTGCATGCAGGCACATAAGGAGTATTACAACACGTGATCCTGATCTGCCATTAGGACGCCATGCTGCCCTGGTTCATCCAAAAAAAACCCCCAAGATCAAATTTTTGATCTTGGATAGAATACATCCTAACCCCAGAGGAGGGGACTGGAACAAGACCCTCCTCCAAATGGAGTTACGATGGATATATCGCCTGAGAGCGACTGAACCACCGGGACTTAATGATCAAATATCCTTTAGACCATTCCTTGAGGGATTTGCCTCTGGAGGTATGGAAAAATAGGCCGGTACATTTCAGTTTGACCTCAACAGGCCTAATCAATGGGCATTTCCCTTCCCCCCCCCCCTTTTTTTCCCCTTTTTCTCCCCCTTCCCCCCCCCCTCTTTTTCTTTTTCCCCCCCCTTTATCCACATTATCCCCACCATTAATTTTTGTTTATATTTCTTATGTTATATGTATTGTCCGTATTATTTTCTGTATTTCTGCATTCTGTCCAGATATCCCTACATTTGTAAACAAATGGTACAGCATGCCTTACTGTTCCACATGAAAGGATAAGTCCCTCTAACATGTTCTGGTTATATTCATATTCTTACATTATTGATGTCCATGTACGTCTATCATAAGACATTTCAACTCTGGATAATTTAGGTCCAGTTGATTGTAATCTCTCTTGTTCTATATTCTATATCACCAACATATCTATATTCATATAGATATCTATATCACCAACACAAGAGATTCCTCCTCTCTTGGACACTTCTGGACGTGATCAGTAACTGCCTTCTAGAGAGAATTCTTGCTCTCTAGATTCGCTGTGGTAGCAGCCCGGCACGGTAACAGCGGACGCCACTATGTGGCGCCTGCGTGTATTGCATGCACTATTTCCATCCCGATCTCTAGTTGAGATCGATGACGCATGCCCATTACACTCTGTTTGCGTTCCACACAAACAGAATGTATTCCGTGTCGGTGGAACGCATCGGCCGCCCACGCTTCCGCCGGATCACTTCCGGTCGGGGACGTGTGCGGCTGCTGCACTCCAGGGAACCTCACTGGCAATCAGCTGAACAAGCGGCGTCATTCAGCTGATGATCGTTTCAGCTGATGGCGCTGCCATTTAAGCCCTGCCTGTCCGGCATGGGAGCTGCTTGCTCCCTCGCCGGACACGCAGGATTTTTCATGCTTCAACACCCATTGGGGACATTTGAACTGCTTTGGTTCCAGGTAAGCAATCCAGCCTGCCCTTCAACACTACTTTACCCAGCTCTATCCATGTTGACAGCCCCCAGTTATCCGCAGAGACAATTTTATACCTTTATAAACTAGACACTCTGCTCTATTTTGATAATGTGACAGACTCTTTGACTATATGGGACTCATTCCATCTGTCTGATATTAGAGTCTAGCACTCACCCCCTCATATTATACTTTATATGTACCCTTCGATACTGGCGGCTGTCTGATCCCATGGATGTTTTTTGAGCCATTTTTGGGTACTTTTTATTATGTGCTTCTTTGTTTCCTGCATATATTTTTTGATTAACTGCTCGAATTTTTGTTCAGCAGAACTGCTGTGAATAGGTTTCAGCTGCTCCCACCTAGCCTCTGATTGAGACTGGTTAGCGGACAGTTGATGACCACTTGGATCCAGGAGTTCATTCAAGATCCCTAGACTCTCTAGGATAACCAGATGGCACCCCCAGTGGATAACGTTGGCATGCATACCCTTTGCTTTTAACCCTTAGGCAGGCTATCCATACTTCCCACTCTAGTGAACTATGTAAGTAGATCATATATGTGAATTCTTAATACATTGTATGTTTTTTGTAATATGTCAAAATTAATTATTATATGTCAACTGCCTACAGACCACCCTCCAAGGGCACCCCTGAGGAAGGAGTTAACCTACACTCCGAAACGCGTCGGGTCAAACCCGGAGGCTTAGTGGTCCAAGTTGCACTGGTTTATGTGGAGTATTTTATTGCTTGCCCATGCTTTTATCTTTTTGCACAAGTTAATAAAGTTTGTTTTATTTTACCTATTTCATTTGTTGTCTAACTTTGGTGCCTTCAAAGTCCCACCCCAGGGGAACCTGTTTTGGTTGTGATTATTATTATTCATGTTACATGTCATTTGTATTTGAGCCATTGAGCTATATTATGTGCCATTGAGCATACGTTGCCATTTTTATGTATTATGCAATAAAATCAATCATTATTTTATTCACATACTATGCATGTCATTCATTTCCAGCCACTGAGCACGTACCTCATACAAAGTCCCGCGGGACAATTTTCTTGTTTTGATACAACACTGATTAGGGTACTATGACGGGGGGGGGGGTCTCCCTGTCATCAGAATACAATAGCTGGGAAGGGAGCAAATAGATCAAGTGTGTGGAAGGGGGAATCCAGGCTGTTTGTTTGCGCATTGAACCCATGGTTGAATGGAAAAACTGACTTATCTATGGGCTGTCTTACACAGACAACATCCTTTGGGCCACTTAAAACAAGAGGGGAATCTCGTTACCATTTTTCTGAAAAACATAAAACGCTTAAAGATGAACTAAAGCCTTATATTCAGTCTTGCACAGTTTTACAAAATCCTCTCCTATACTTGATTTCTTCTTTATAGGGCTAGATAGGTTAGTGTTAGATTGTGGAGGTCTATAGATGCAGGGATTTTAGTTTTAGGGTGGACTCATCCTTCAGTATTCAATAGTTTTTTATTGAGTTTAAACCAAGCAGTACAAGTACAAAGAATAAAAGAAAAGGTACAGAAAATGTAGAAAATATAGCATAAAAAAAGGGGGGGGGGGGTGGCAGCATACAGAAAAGTACCACGTGGCAGAACAGTGCATATCAAAACATGACTTAAAACAGTATTGGTGACTAAGAAGTCGAGTACTAAAAGGTAAACAGCAAATACAACAAGTCCCAAGACTGATTCCCATCGAAAGGAGGTACATTAAGAGCCCAGAGGACTCACCAAGCCCATTAACAGACTAGCCAGCAGGGGGCCCCACCCCGTCCCAGACACCCCTAATGGGCACAAACTGTGTCCACGAAAGGGCGAAGCCCCCCCAGCCCCCCTCCCCCAAAAGAGGAAACCAGTGGGCTCCCACCAATGGCCACATAATAGAGAACAACCCAGACCCAGAGCAGGAAACCCGAACCAGAGCTCTGAAGTCAGAACTAACAGCGCCTCTCCCACCACCAGACCCCCAAAAGAACAGATAGACGGCAAAGAAAAAGGACCAAAGAAAAGATAAGGAGAACAGTCCGCCCCGCCGTGGGCAGAGAGAGAGGAAGAACAAGGAAAGAGAAGAGAAAGAAGAGGAAGAAGAAAAGAATAAGAAAGAAAAAGAGGCCAGGACAATAGCCACAGAAAACAAAATAAAATAGTTATCACATGTCCCCCCACGCCGGACCCCAAGCCGCCCAGTCGCACCTACGGAGCCTGCAAATACTCTATCCAGGGGGATTCATCCTTTAAAGTATAACAAAAGACAAAACTCATTCGTTTTAGAAAGAGTGGAGAGGGATTAGAACATCTTTCAGGTTTTTATTGATGTCCCAGTTAGGCAGAGTCACCCTCTCTTTGTCCTGTTTACTGTTGTCACCAAACGTGAAAGTAAAAGAAAAACACAAATTTTGGGTTGTCCCCAGAACAGGAATAGAGGGGAAATATTCCAATGAAGATAGCAGTTCTGGTGACAACCAGGGAGTCCTTTACTTTGGAGGGATATTCTCCCACTTCATGTTTTGGCTATAGGACAATAAATGATGGGAAATTTCCCAATGGGACACAGACAGCAAAAATAAACCTTACAGGGGTATAAACTATTCTCTACATACTTTACTATACTCTAAATACTCTATCCAAAATGAGGGGGATAAAAAACTTGCCTTTAGTTCTACTTTAATTAGCTTTCTCTGATTTCACTGCACACTCTGAGCATCTCACACTGTGCATTAGAAGCTGCAGTAGGTCAGATAGAGCCGGTCTCATTTCCTAGCTGTGCAATGTAAAGCATTGTCTAGTCCTTTACTTCTTAGCCTGGCTGTCCCTGGCTGTCCTTTTCATTCCTTGAATTTCAGTTCTTTCAATTATGGAGGCTCAGCATCACATGTGGGCATTACCCAAGGTGGTCGGCATGAAAATCCCAACTGCCTAGGAAGGCCCACTTCTCTAGACTAACAATACCCCCATTAAAATATTTTTATATTTCCATAACTCCTCCAAAGAGTCAACCCACTGCTTGCATCAGAGCTGAGAGGTCCTGAGAGAAGTACTGAGGGACGGTGCTGGGAAGTTTTCAGGAAGTTATGTACAATATCCTGCCAGATCCACTCAAACTAATCTCAGCCTCAAAGTAGTTTAAAGTCCGATGTCCCTGCCATAGCTATACGTGGGTATCCATACACTATGGCCAAGCTGTATAGAAACCCATCAATCTACCAGAATGTTTCTGGGCCATTACCAACCCATGTCCCTTTACAGATTAAAAACAAAAGTTTACAGCGCCAAACCAATAAATGCAAGCAAATAAAGGTCATAGATTAATAAGAAGAAAGTCCAAAAAGTCCATAATAAATAGATATTAACAAGTGTGGAAACCAATTGATGGTGAGAAGAAAAGGGAATCCAACACCAAGGGACTTCTTTTCACAAACGGTGCAACACCCCGTGCTCTAATAGGGATTTCTCCTTATCAGAACATTCGACCCCCGGTTAGGAGAGGTCAAACGAGCATTTGTCGAGATGACGAACTCTGGATATATAATACACATCCGGTGGTCAATGGCACTTGGTCCGTGAAAAGTAATAATTCCAAACACCTCCACACCTCCTAGTACTCTTCGGTAGGATGGTTTGAATATACCTCCGAAACAAAGGAGACTCAAATGGTGCAGTACGTTCAATTTATTGTTAAAATGGTAAAAAGTAAAAAACTCACGTGTCAGCAGATGATACAAACATGATGCACAAAATGGCCGCGGCTGTGGGCATGTCTACGTGTGGGCATGACTGACGCGTTTCGTCAGAGGTAGAGGTGTTTGGAATTATTACTTTTCACGGACCGAGTGCCATTGACCACCGGATGTGTATTATATGTCCAGAGTTCGTCATCTCGACAAATGCTCGTTTGACCTCTCCTAACCGGGGATCAAACATTCTGGTAAGGAGACATCCCTATTAGAGCACGTGGTGTTGCACCATTTGTGAAAAGAAGTCCCTTGGTGTTGGATTCCCTTTTCTTCTCACCATCAATTGGTTTCCACACTTGTTAATATCTATTTATTATGGACTTTTTGGACTTTCTTCTTATTAATCTATGACCTTTATTTGCTTGCA
This sequence comes from Pelophylax lessonae, assembly GCF_965119305.1. Classification (NCBI taxonomy): domain Eukaryota; kingdom Metazoa; phylum Chordata; class Amphibia; order Anura; family Ranidae; genus Pelophylax; species Pelophylax lessonae. The sequence continues at coordinate 26,021,201 of NC_138780.1, forward strand.
TTTATTGGTTTGGAGCTGTACACTTTTGTTATTTATCCTATATGGTCTGATTCTTACCCATGTACTGGCTGCCTTTAATTGACTAAGCGTGGCTACTCCTAGCTTCTATTCCCTTTACACATTGTCTGACTACTCACAGAGAAAGTAGATGCTGGACTTGGGTCTGCGAAGCTCCTTGATCAAATATTCTACATTTTCCTGTATGGGAAAAAGAAAAACATTGGATTTAAAAAGCCGGTTCCCCTAACACGCATCATGCACAGGTTTAGTTTAAAAGGAAGCTCCACTTTTCTGGCAAAAAATAGCAAATAAAAAAATAATATAGAATATACAATTGCTGCACAAGTCCTATGGTAATTGCAGGTTATTGTAAATGATGTTTCCTTTTTAATCTACAGCACTGTCATTTTCTCTAACATGCAATGCAATATGGCGACAGAACAACCCCCCCCCCCCCCCCCCCCCAAAAAAACAATGTAATTTCCTGCTTGTGTGATTGGCTCACTGATTTTCCCAGAAGTCTGCACACTAAGATAAAATCCTTTTTGGTGAGATACTCCCAAAGGTTACTCACTTCTAAAGGGGTGCAGATGCTGCCACTTTCCTCATTGGAATCCTTCAAGTGCTGCAGCTGATGAGAATTATAAAATCTCTCCCGTTCACATTCACTCATGGACACAGACAGACAAACAGCCTTTTCTTCAGAATAACAATTAGTAGAAATCTACTATAAAGTTCACTAAAATCTGTGCAAAGTACACAGATCACCCAAAGGGGAATGTTTTATTCTCAATAAACGTGGAGTTACTCTTTACAGCCTATATCCAAGATGGGCAGCCCCCCGACCTCTTTGTAGCACCCCCTTTATTCCTTTGTTAAATAAAGGAATATTTATTGGATGAATGAACACAAAGCTAACAGAAAAGGGAATAAACGTTCAGCATGTAATGCAGTGTAAGTAACTCAATATTTCACATTTTAAAAAACATTTTCTATGCACACCTTTATTGAAGCCGTCTTTGCAGCAGTCACACATGACATCCTGGGGTCCATTAGAATGCAGAAAACCCGGATTCAATAAGAGGGGGAAATTTTAAACTGCAATTCGTGCTTAATTGTATGCAGTTCAATGGGGGGGGGGGGGGGGGGCAGAAGTATTTAAAAGGTGGAAGCTATAAAGACTAAACTTCTACTATAAAGTGAACCTGTCATCGCTGATGTTTAGCATGTTAGTTCCTTGGCTGTCTTACTGCAATTTCAGAGTCCCTTACATTACATAGGTTTCATGACGGGGACAGGAGGAAAAAGATAGAGGGGTTATGTTAGTGACAGAGTACAGCTCCCTAAGCAGAAAAAAAAATGTTAAGGTCAATTAAGTTATAAGTGTTGCTGGGCCGGTATTGAATCAGTGCCCACCGCTCCCCCACCCTACAGCAACCCAAGACATTGCAGTCAAAGAAGAAAAATGCATGGCCTGACCACCAAGGTAGCGTAAACCAGGGGGCTCCAAACTTTCTAAATAAAGGGCCCTTTTTTGGTCCTTCAGACTTTAGGTGGGCCGGACTGTGGACTCTGGGAATAGAAAATGCATCAGGCTTGGTGGTCAGTGGGAGAAAAATAATTACATCGCACCCCAGTGGTTAGTAGGAGGAATAGCGCCCCCATCGTTGGTGTTATTGGAAGAAATAAGTATCTAATCGGCAGTAGTAGGAGAAATAGTGTCCCGTCAGTGTCAGTGGGAGGAATAGCATCCCCATCATTTGACATCAGTGGGAGAAATAGCGCCCCATCACTGGCATTAGTGGGAGAAATAGCGCCCAATCACTGGCATCAGTGGGAGGAACAGCACACCATTCTTTTGGTGTTAATGGGAAGAATGGTGCCCCATTATTGGTATCAGTGGGAAGAAAGGTTCCCAATCATTGGTATCAGTGGGAGGAATGGTGCCCCATCAATGGTATCAGTGGGAGGAATTGTGCTCCATCACTGGCATCAGTGGGAGAAATGGTGCCCCATCATTGGTATCAGTGGGAGGAATGGTGCTCCATCATTGGTATCAGTGGGAGGAATAGTGCCCCATCACTGGCATCAGTGGGAGAAATGGTGCCCCATCATTGGTATCAGTAGGAGGAATGTTGCCCCATCATTGGTGTTAGTGGGAAGAATTGTATCCCATCATTGGTATCAGGGTGAAGAATACAGCCCCATTATTGGTGTAAGTGGGAGGAATAGCTCCCCATCATTAATGTCAGTAGGAGGACTAGCGCCCCTATCACTGGCATCAGTGGGAGGAATAGCACCCCATTATTGGTGCTCGTGAGAACAATGGCTCCCCATCATTGGTATCAGTAGGAATAATGGTGCCCTGTCATTCGTATCGGTGCGAGGAATAGTGTCCCTTCAGGGTCAGTGGAAAGAAAAGTGCCCCATCACTGGCATCAGTGGGAGGATAGGCGTGCCATTATTGGTATCAGAGAAATGGAATAGTGTCCCATCATTGGTATCAGTGGAAGGAATAGTGTCCCATCATTAGTATCAATGGGAGGAATAGTGCCCCATCATTGGTATCAATGGGAGGAATAGCGCATCATCATTGATGTCAGAGGGAGGAATAGTGCCCCATCACTGGTATCAGTAAGAAGAATAGAGCCCCATCACTGGTATCAGTGGGAGGAATAGCACCTCATTTTTGGCATTAGTGGGAAGAATAGTGTCCCAAGAGCCGAATGAAGACAAGCAAAGGGCCATAGTTTGGAGACCATTGGCATAGACAATGGTGGTCACAGTGTAAAGGAGGAGCTAAAGGAACCTATAGGGAAAGATTTTCAGAACATCTACCCAAACAATGATAACCCATTCACACTCTACTCTGCTGATGCTTTTTATATTGACCCCCGGCCTTCAACTTCACAAATATGCTCCTACCTGGAAGTAATAGAAAGCATGACCTGGTGGTAATGTAAAGTAGTGAGTGTACAGCTTGTATAACAGTGTAAATTTGCTGTTCCCTCAAAATAACTCAACACACAGCCATTAATGTCTAAACCACTGGCAACAAAAGTGAGTACACCCCTAAGAGTAAATGTCCAAATTGGGCCCAAAGTGCCAATATTGTGTGTGGCCACCATTATTTTCCAGCACTGCCTTAACCCTCTTGGGTATGAAGTTCACCAAAGCGTCACAGGTTGCCACTGGAGTCCTCTTCCACTCCTCCATGATGACATCACAGAGCTGGTGGATGTTGGAGACCTTGCGCTCCTCCACCTTCCATTTGAGGATGCTCCACAGATGCTCAATAGGGTTTAGGTCTGGAGACATGTTTGGCCAATCCATCACCTTTACCCTCAGCTTCTTTAGCAAGGCAGTGGTTGTCTTAGAGGTGTGTTTGGGGTCATTATCATGTTGGAATACTGCCCTGAGGCTCAGTGTCCGAAGAGAGGGGGATCATGCTCTACTTCAGTATGTCACAGTACATGTTGGCATTCATGGTTCCCTCAATGAACTGTAACTCCCCAGTGCCGGCAGCACTCATGCAGCCCCAGACCATGACACTCCCACCACCATGCTTGACTGTAGGCAAGACACACTTGTCTTTGTACTCCTCACCTGGTTGCCGCCACACACGCTTGACACCATCTGAACCAAAAAAGTTTATCTTTGGCTCATCAAGCCACAGGAGATGGTTCCAGGAATCCATGTCCTTAGTCTGCTTGTCTTCAACAAACTATTTGCAGGCTTTCTTGTGCATCATCTTTAGAAGAGGCTTCCTTCTGGGATGACAGCCATGCAGAACAATTTAATGCAGTATGCGGCGTATGGTCTGAGCCCTGACAGGCTGACCCCCCACCCCTTCAATCTCTGCAGCAATGCTGGCAGCACTCATACATCTACTACCCAAAGACAAACTCTGGATATGATGCTGAGCAAATGGCTAATTGGGCCTAATTTGGACATTTTCACTTAGGGGTGTACTCACTTTTGTTGCTAGCTGTTTAGACATTAATGGCTGTGTTTTAAGTTATTTTGAGGGGACAGCAAATTTACACTGTTATACAAGCTGTACACTCACTACTTTACATTGTAGCAAAGTGTGATTTCTTCAGTGTTGTCACATGAAAAGATAGAATAAAATATTTACAAAAATGTGAGGGGTGTACTCAGTTTTGTGAGATACTGTAAATCCAATATTACATAGAAGATGTGAATGCATTGTTGTTCCTGTACAGAGTATTTGATCTGGCTATAATATGGGAGGACATTTGGAGGACTGTCACTTGGGAGTTGTTTTATCAAGGTGTGAGAATGGGGAAAAAAGCACAAGCAATGTCTCCAGCTGTTTCATTCTAACCTACAGAGTGCCAGCAACCATTCTGCCATCTGTTTTAGGGATACTTCATTTACAATAGAGCAATAAATGTTTTCTATAGTGTACCAGTCAGCCACACCACCCTTTCTTAGAGTAGAACTGAAGGTAAAACTTTAATCTTTATTTTGGATAGAGTGGAAATAGATTAGAACACCCGCCGGGTTTTATTGCTGTCTGTGTCCCCATTAGGGAGATTTACCTCTTCAGTTGTCCTGGTGACCATTATAAAGAAAAAAAACGTAAAAAAAATATTCTGAATTCTAAGTGGTGTCACCAGAACAGAAATAAAGAGGACATCTTCCAATGGGGACACTAGTTCTGGTGACAACTAGGGATTCCCTGACTTTGGAGGGATTTCCGCTCACTCCCTGTTTTGGCTATGGGACAGGAAGAAAAGGGAGATCTCACTGGGACACAAAAAGCAAAGCATGACAGAGGTTTAAACCCTCCCCTACTCTATCCAAAATGATAAAAAAAGAAGCTTTAAATAACAGGATACTTACCGGTCCAGGGATCCAGCGCTGTCCTCACCCAGGCTGGTTCTTTGTGTTCCTGGCACCGGCATGTTTAGTGTGGGAAGCCGGCCGTCACTCCTTGCGGCTTCACAACTGGCTTCTCAATGTGCATGAGCAAAATGTGCTGCACAAATGATCCCTCAGCCTCCTAGGACCTGTGACATGTCCCAAAAGGTTGTGGGAGGGAACTTACAGTAGAATGGTCTCGTTTTTTTAAGTACGCACTCCACACCGCTATGGACGCCGGATAACATGGAAAGGAGGTCAGAGATGTCTGACCAGCACAGATGTACAATAGGACAGTCCTGAATAAAATGTATGTGATCCCCTGGACCTTCAATCTTATCCTGACAATTCACCGCACCATAGACTCAGGATGATGTGTACACAGATGTTAAAAACGCCACGTTCAGATCTGCATAGTGCTTTTTTTGTACAGATGTGAACACAGCTCAATGATAGCTGATGTGTCCATACACACAGAAGGGTTTAGCAGAAAGTATGCAAAAAGTATGCAGGGTTTTAAAAGTATGCAAAATCTCAAGGCAATCCAGTCTGACATTGGGTCCCCTGTCACATCAGAGACCTCAGTCACTGTCCCCAAACTTCTGTCTATCAGACTTTAGAGGGGGCCAGACTGGGGCCAATGGGAGTAGAAAATGTCCTGGCATCCAGTGTGGGTAAACAATGCCCCATTCTTGGTGTCAGTGGGAGGACTAGTGCCCCATTGTTGGTGTCCGTTGGACAAACTCTGCCCCATCGTTGGTGGCGGTGGGACAAATCTTGCCCCATCGTTAGCATTAGTGGGACAAATTCTGCCCCATCATTAGTGTCAGTGGGAGGAGTTGTGCCCTTTCGTTGGTGTCAGTGGAAGGAGCAATGCCCCATCATTGGTGTCAGTGGGAGGAATTGTGCCCCATCATTGATGTCAGTGGGAGGAGCTGTGCCCCATTGTTAGTGTCAGTGGGAGGAATAGTGGCTCATTGTTGGTGACAATGGAAGGAATTTTTTCCCCACCATTGGCAGTCACAGACGCCCTGCAGACCAACGGGGCCACATCCAGGGAGGCTTTAAGGATATATTGCAACCCCTGTATCAACTGGTCCGTCAATTCCGCCAGCTCCGGGGGATGTTGACTCCCTTCCAAATCCTGGCGCTGGATTCTAGCCCATTCCGTTAAAGTCGGAGAGACCAAGGCAATGGCGAACACCGGCCTCAATATTGAACCTGTCACAGTGAAAAGATGGCGGACCAGGGCCTCAGCCTTCCTGTCTGCAGGATCTTTAAAGGACAGAGTGTCCTCCACCGGTAACAAGGTGGCTGTAACGGAACCGCGACCCACACTGTGTTTGTGGGCCTCCGTCAGTATACCGCTTCCTCCCAGTCTTAAACATAGATATCAAATATCCTAGCCCCCACCATACAAAGCTAGCCGACAACTTAGCTTGTACAAGTTCTGGAACCTTCTCTTTATTAAACACTTTCACACTCAATATATACAGCACAAGGAAACATCCCCCTCCTGATCAATCTACTACCCCAGGTCAGGTGGGCCTGATTACATTATCATATGCAGATAGCCTTGTATACAGAATTATAATTACCCTGAACTCATTATATAAAGGACAGCCAACACAAACAGTATTCTACTTTTCTACCAGTAACTAATAGATGACAATGATTCAATCAACCTGAGCCAATTAACTAGCAGACTGCCGTCCTCGAGCTCCTGAAATACAATACACATTACCATAAGTGTAAACACAGAACCCATTGTAGATAACAGGTGAGTAAATCAGCTTATTCAACAATGTCTGGAAGACAGGTGGTTGAGTTGATATTAGCATCTGATGAGTCTTACTGTCTTGGGCAGACATGGACTTGAATCCAAAGTAACATTACTCCAAGTGCCCCACATATAGTGTCTGTCTTTTATTCCCGCTTCTTTCCCTGTCTCTTCTACAGGGTCAAATCTACCTTTGATACCAGCGACTGCAGGACCGCCATCATGGCCGCCAGGGCAGACGTAGATTCGGAGGGTCCTGCAGCCTTCCTAGAAATGGGGTACCAGAGGGGTCGGGAGGTCACAGGAAGGAACGACAACCTCAGAATGGGCCGCTTCCACCCAAAGTTTCCCAGAGAAGAAAAAAAGGTGGAACAAACTACTCACCACACCTTTGGAGACCGTGTGGGCACCACTCCAGGCAGAACACCTCCCCATCTTGGATTGGGGGAGCTGTGGGCCAGGGGTATGCTGCGACTCAGGCCATGATCTGGTCGTGTGCGTCCTTGCGAGGTGTTCCACTCATTGCCCAGCACCCTTCCAGTGGGGCTATGTCGTGGCCGACTGAGGGCAGAGCTACAGTCTACATGTGCTCGCTGGCCAGACTGAGAGGACCGTCAGATCTAGAAAATCCAGTGCGTCACCTAGTCCGGCAGTTGATTGTAGTTCTCACAGGAACAACTTGATTGTAGAAAGAAAAAAACAAAAAAAGGAAAAAAGTTCCATTTAAATTTAGAAAAAAAAGCTAGGGCCAAAGATCCCAGCAAGGAGCTAGGTCATTACTCCTGACTAGGCAGAAAAAAACTGAGGTCCTAGAGCGGGAAGTTTGAGTATACCTCCTGGGACTGCCCATGGGCGTAGTAAAAGCCTTGTTAAATAATGTTAACCCTTTACAGCATAGTGTCATACTCCTAGGAAGAGCAGCATAACCCAACGGTCAATGAAGATATGAAGCTGTGTCCGTCAATGAACGAAAGAGAAATATTGTTTTATTTTCAGAATTGTCGCTCTTTTTTTGATTATAGCGCAAAAAATAAAAATCGCACAGGTGATCAAATGCCGACCAAAAGAAAGCTCTGTTTGTAGGAAAAAAAGGACATAAATTTTATTAGGGTAAAGCGTTGTACAACCACGCAATTGTCAGTCATTTAGGGGGTAAATTCTTCCGGTCCAGAAGTTTTTAAATGACTGATAAGCAGTCCTTTATTTACCCAGCGCCGTTCATAGTTAGCACTGGATAAATATCCATCCAGTGTCTGATGTGCCCCAATAATTGCTGCGTACCGAGCTGTCAGAGGGAAACACCTCAAAAAAGGGGAACCTTTTTTCTGCCGAGGGCCATTTGGGCATTTTTAAAATCATTCGGGGGCCGTACAAAATTATCAACTTAAAAATTAGCCTATTATATTTGGTTGAACATTTAATTAACTCACCCCTAATGTGATGGCTGCAACTGCTTCTCTTTGGTGAGGTGTGTGATGTTAGCTGGTATTGATGATGTTGCTACTCGCAACTGGTTTTCCAGGTTTGCCCGCTTAATGCAGAGTGATGAGTGCCCCAATCAATGCAGAGTGATGAATTCTCCAATCAATGCAGAGTGATGAGTGCCCCAATCAATGCAGATTGATGAGTGCCCCACATATCAATGCAGAGTGATGAGTGCCCCCCCATATCAATGCAGAGTGATGAGTGCCCCACATATCAATGCAGAGTGATGAGTGCCCCACATATCAATGCAGAGTGATGAGTGCCCCACATATCAATGCAGAGTGATGAGTGCCCCCACATATCAATGCAGAGTGATGAGTGCCCCACATATCAATGCAGAGTGATGAGTGCCCCACATATCAATGCAGAGTGATGAGTGCCCCACATATCAATGCAGAGTAATGAGTGCCCCCACATATCAATGCAGAGTGATGAGTGCCCCACATATCAATGCAGAGTGATGAGTGCCCCCCCCCCCATATCAATGCAGAGTGATGAGTGCCCCCCCCATATCAATGCAGAGTGATGAGTACCCCAATCAATGCAGAGTGATGAGTGCCCCACATATCAATGCAGAGTGATGAGTGCCCCCACATATCAATGCAGAGTGATGAGTGCCCCCACAGATCAATGCAGAGTGATGAGTACCCCAATCAATGCAGAGTGATGAGTGCCCCACATATCAATGCAGAGTGATGAGTGCCCCACATATCAATGCAGAATGATGAGTGCCCCACATATCAATACAGAGTGATGAGTGCCCCCACATATCAATGCAGAGTGATGAGTGCCCCCACATGTCAATGCAGAGTGATGAGTGCCCCACATATCAATGCAGAGTGATGAGTGCCCCCACATATCAATGCAGAGTGATGAGTGCCCCCACATATCAATGCAGAGTGACGAGTGCCCCACATATCAATGCAGAGTGATGAGTGCCCCACATATCAATGCAGAGTGATGAGTGCCCCCACATATCAATGCAGAGTGATGAGTGCCCCACATATCAATGCAGAGTGATGAGTGCCCCCACATATCAATGCAGAGTGATGAGTGCCCCACATATCAATGCAGAGTGATGAGTGCCCCCACATATCAATGCAGAGTGATGAGTGCCCCACATATCAATGCAGAGTGATGAGTGCCCCACATATCAATGCAGAGTGATGAGTGCCCCCCCCAATCAATGCAGAGTGATGAGTTCCCCCCCCCATATCAATGCAGAGTGATGAGTGCCCCCCCCCATATCAATGCAGAGTGATGAGTGCCCCCCCCCCATATCAATGCAGAGTGATGAGTGCCCCCCCCCCCCATATCAATGCAGAGTGATGAGTGCCCCACATATCAATGCAGAGTGATGAGTGCCCCACATATCAATACAGAGTGATGAGTGCCCCCACATATCAATGCAGAGTGATGAGTGCCCCCACAGATCAATGCAGAGTGATGAGTGCCCCACATATCAATGCAGAGTGAGAAGTGCCCCCACATATCAATGCAGAGTGATGAGTGCCCCCACATCTCAATTCAGAGTGATGAGTGCCCCCCACATCTCAATTCAGAGTGATCAGTGCCCCCACATATCAATGCAGAGTGATGAGTGCCCCCACATATCAATGCAGAGTGATGAGTGCCCCCACATATCAATGCAGAGTGATGAGTGCCCCCACATATCAATGCAGAGTGATGAGTGCCCCACATATCAATACAGAGTGATGAGTGCCCCACATATCAATGCAAAATGATGAGTGCCCCCCCCCCCATATCAATGCAGAGTGATGAGTGCCCCCCCCCCCCCATATCAATGGAGAGTGATGAGTACCCCAATCAATGCAGAGTGATGAGTGCCCCACATATCAATGCAGAGTGATGAGTGCCCCCACATATCAATGCAGAGTGATGAGTGCCCCACATATCAATGCAGAGTGATGAGTGCCCCTACATATCAATACAGAGTGATGAGTGCCCCCACATATCAATGCAGAGTGATGAGTGCCCCACATATCAATGCAGAGTGATGAGTGCCCCACATATCAATGCAGAGTGATGAGTGCCCCCACATATCAATGCAGAGTGATGAGTGCCCCCACAGATCAATGCAGAGTGATGAGTGCCCCAATCAATGCAGAGTGATGAGTGCCCCCACATATCAATGCAGAGTGATGAGTGCCCCAATCAATGCAGAGTGATGAGTGCCCCACATATCAATGCAGAGTGATGAGTGCCCCACATATCAATGCAGAGTGATGAGTGCCCCACACATCAATGCAGAGTGATGAGTGCCCCACATATCAATGCAGAGTGATGAGTGCCCCCCCATATCAATGCAGAGTGATGAGTACCCCAATCAATGCAGAGTGATGAGTGCCCCCCCCATATCAATGCAGAGAGATGAGTGCCCCCCCCATATCAATGCAGAGTGATGAGTACCCCAATCAATGCAGAGTGATGAGTGCCCCACATATCAATGCAGAGTGATGAGTGCCCCCCCCATATCAATGCAGAGTGATGAGTGTCCCCCCCCCCCATATCAATGCAGAGTGATGAGTACCCCAATCAATGCAGAGTGATGAGTGCCCCACATATCAATGCAGAGTGATGAGTGCCCCCCCCCCATATCAATGCAGAGTGATGAGTGCCCCCCCCCCATATCAATGCAGAGTGATGAGTACCCCAATCAATGCAGAGTGATGAGTGCCCCACATATCAATGCAGAGTGATGAGTGCCCCCCATATCAATACAGAGTGATGAGTGCCCCCACATATCAATGCAGAGTGATGAGTGCCCCCCCATATCAATGGAGAGTGATGAGTACCCCAATCAATGCAGAGTGATGAGTGCCCCACATATCAATGCAGAGTGATGAGTGCCCCCCATATCAATACAGAGTGATGAGTGCCCCCACATATCAATGCAGAGTGATGAGTGCCCCTACATATCAATACAGAGTGATGAGTGCCCCCACATATCAATGCAGAGTGATGAGTGCCCCACATATCAATGCAGAGTGATGAGTGCCCCACATATCAATGCAGAGTGATGAGTGCCCCCACATATCAATGCAGAGTGATGAGTGCCCCCACAGATCAATGCAGAGTGATGAGTGCCCCAATCAATGCAGAGTGATGAGTGCCCCCACATATCAATGCAGAGTGATGAGTGCCCCAATCAATGCAGAGTGATGAGTGCCCCACATATCAATGCAGAGTGATGAGTGCCCCACACATCAATGCAGAGTGATGAGTGCCCCACATATCAATACAGAGTGATGAGTGCCCCACATATCAATGCAGAGTGATGAGTGCCCCCCCCCCCATATCAATGCAGAGTGATGAGTACCCCAATCAATGCAGAGTGATGAGTGCCCCCCCCATATCAATGCAGAGAGATGAGTGCCCCCCCCCATATCAATGCAGAGTGATGAGTACCCCAATCAATGCAGAGTGATGAGTGCCCCACATATCAATGCAGAGTGATGAGTGCCCCCCCCATATCAATGCAGAGTGATGAGTGTCCCCCCCCATATCAATGCAGAGTGATGAGTACCCCAATCAATGCAGAGTGATGAGTGCCCCACATATCAATGCAGAGTGATGAGTGCCCCCCCCCCCATATCAATGCAGAGTGATGAGTACCCCAATCAATGCAGAGTGATGAGTGCCCCACATATCAATGCAGAGTGATGAGTGCCCCCCATATCAATACAGAGTGATGAGTGCCCCCACATATCAATGCAGAGTGATGAGTGCCCCCACAGATCAATGCAGAGTGATGAGTGCCCCACATATCAATGCAGAGTGATGAGTGCCCCCCCCATATCAATGCAGAGTGATGAGTGCCCCCACATATCAATTCAGAGTGATGAGTGCCCCACATATCAATGCAGAGTGATGAGTGCCCCCACATATCAATGCAGAGTGATGAGTGCCCCCCCCCCCCATATCAATGCAGAGTGATGAGTACCCCAATCAATGCAGAGTGATGAGTGCCCCACATATCAATGCAGAGTGATGAGTGCCCCCCCATATCAATACAGAGTGATGAGTGCCCCCACATATCAATTCAGAGTGATGAGTGCCCCACATATCAATGCAGAGTGACGAGTGCCCCCCTCCATATCAATGCAGAGTGACGAGTGCCCCCACAGATCAATGCAGAGTGATGAGTGCCCCCACAGATCAATGCAGAGTGATGAGTGTCCCACATATCAATGCAGAGTGATGAGTGCCCCCCCCATATCAATGCAGAGTGATGAGTGCCCCACATATCAATGCAGAGTGATGAGTGCCCCCACATATCAATGCAGAGTGATGAGTGCCCCACATATCAATACAGAGTGATGAGTGCCCCACATATCAATGCAGATTGATGAGTGCCCCACATATCAATACAGAGTGATGAGTGCCCCCACATATCAATTCAGAGTGATGAGTGCCCCACATATCAATGCAGATTGATGAGTGCCCCACATATCAATGCAGAGTGATGAGTACCCCAATCAATGCAGAGTGATGAGTGATGACACATATCAATGCAGAGTGATGAGTGCCCCCCCATATCAATACAGAGTGATGAGTGCCCCCCCCCCCAATATCAATGCAGAGTGATGAGTGCCCCCCCCATATCAATGCAGATTGATGAGTGCCCCACATATCAATACAGAGTGATGAGTGCCCCCACATATCAATTCAGAGTGATGAGTGCCCCGCATATCAATGCAGATTGATGAGTGCCCCACATATCAATGCAGAGTGATGAGTACCCCAATCAATGCAGAGTGATGAGTGCCCCCACATATCAATGCAGAGTGATGAGTGCCCCCACATATCAATGCAGAGTGATGAGTGCCCCCACATATCAATTCAGAGTGATGAGTGCCCCCACATATCAATGCAGAGTGATGAGTGCCCCCACATATCAATGCAGAGTGATGAGTGCCCCCACATATCAATGCAGAGTGATGAGTGCCCCCGCATATCAATGCAGAGTGATGAGTGCCCCCACATATTAATGCAGAGTGATGAGTGCCCCACATATCAATACAGAGTGATGAGTGCCCCCACATATCAATGCAGAGTGATGAGTGCCCCCACAGATCAATGCAGAGTGATGAGTGCCCCACATATCAATGCAGAGTGAGAAGTGCCCCCACATATCAATGCAGAGTGATGAGTGCCCCCACATCTCAATTCAGAGTGATGAGTGCCCCCACATATCAATGCAGAGTTATGAGTGCCCCACATATCAATGCAGAGTGATGAGTGCCCCCCAATCAATGCAGAGTGATGAGTGCCCCCCACATATCAATGCAGAGTGATGAGTGCCCCACATATCAATGCAGAGTGATGAGTGCCCCCCACATATCAATGCAGAGTGATGAGTGCCCCACATATCAATGCAGAGTGATGAGTGCCCCCACATATCAATGCAGAGTGATGAGTGCCCCACATATCAATGCAGAGTGATGAGTGCCCCCACATATCAATGCAGAGTGATGAGTGCCCCCCCCCCATATCAATGCAGAGTGATGAGTGCCCCCCCCCCCATATCAATGGAGAGTGATGAGTACCCCAATCAATGCAGAGTGATGAGTGCCCCACATATCAATGCAGAGTGATGAGTGCCCCACATATCAATGCAGAGTGATGAGTGCCCCCCCCCATATCAATGCAGAGTGATGAGTACCCCAATCAATGCAGAGTGATGAGTGCCCCCACATATCAATGCAGAGTGATGAGTGCCCCCACATATCAATGCAGAGTGATGAGTGCCCCCCCCCCCCATTTCAATGCAGAGTGATGAGTTGTAACGCTCCTCCGTTTTTATATGGTGTGGATTTTCAGCTGCAGAAATAGTTCCACGTCAGTAGCCATGTAAGAGATATGCTGAGATACCATTCCCAACCTCAATGACTCATCATGTGTGGAAGGTCTTATTTCAGCCAGTAAATACACACAATTAGCAAGCTGGTTCTTAGAGTGACTTTATGCATGTGGTAACACAATGATGAAGGTTGAGGGATAGGTTGAGTGGAGGTGGTAGGTGATAGACACTTGAATGTGAGACAGTAGCAGATGGATGCAGGAAGGTTTATCAATGTTGTATGATAGCAGATGATAGAATAGCAGGTGGACATACAAAAGAGATCAACCCAGTGCAGAAAAGTAGCAGTAGTCTCAAGAGCTAGCAATCTAGTTTATGCAGATGTGATAAACAGTCTCTACTATGCAGAGCTAGATAGTGTAAGCTTAGTATAAGTTTATAGAGAATTCCCCTGCGGGGTACTTAGCACTATTAGCGCTACAGCCGAAGGGTGGTTCAGGAGAGGCGGATGATCCAGTAGCGGGATACAGGGATCAGCGCAGCGAGGTTCCGTCAGCGAAGTAAGCTTGCAAGCATGGAAGCTTCAAGCAAGGTTAGCATCCAGATAAGGGTGTTTGAACGAACACATGTGAGTGAGAACCGACGCCTTAAATAGCCATCTAGTCCGGCGCTGAGTGATGACAGCTCCAGTCTTAAAGGTGTATGCGCACCTTTCCAAAAGTAAATGGTAGGGCGCATACACTTGTGGAAAGTGTAATTTAGGGTACCAAAGGTACCGGAACATTACAATACCCCCCCCTTAAGGCCTGCTCCTGAAAGCCTCTGGAGCTGGTTTGTCTGGGTATCTAGCATGAAAATTGCGGATTAATCTAGGGGCATGTATGTCAGAGTTGTTTAGCCAGTTGTCGTCTTGGGGCCCATAGTTCTTCCATCTAACCAAGTACTGAAGTCTTCTTCTGTAGATACGAGAATCCAGAATCTCTTTTATCTCGTATTCTTCTCCACCTTCAACTTGTACAGGAGGGGGAGGTGGAATATTAGGCCTTATTCCTTGGTCCGGAACATGGGGTTTTAGTAGCGACACATGGAAAATGGGATGGATTTTTAGGTCCATTGGCAATGTAAGCTGCACTGCAGCTTTTCCAATAAGTTTCTTGATTGGGAAAGGTCCCAAGAACAGAGGTCCAAGCTTTTTGCTAGGGATCTTCAGTCTCAAGTTTTTTGTTGAGAGCCAAACGAGGTCCCCGATAGTATACTGTGGAGAAGGTCTTCTACGAAGATCATAGTACTTCTTTTGTTGACTGTGAGCGTGTGCAATGGTAGTATTTAGTAAACCCAGAGAATCCTTTATTTGGGAAAGATAGTCTGAGGCTACTGGGTTATTTGAAGGAAGGATGCGTGGAGGGAGAATAGAGGGATGGAACCCATAGTTCAAGTAGAACGGACTCTGCTTGGTTGTACTGTGAGTTGCGTTGTTGTAGGCAAATTCTGCCAGGGGGAGAAGATCCAACCAATCATCCTGTTGGTAAGAAGTGTAACAACGTAAATACTGCTCGATGCATTGGTTGACTCTTTCAGTCTGTCCGTTGGTCTGCGGATGGTAAGGAGAAGTGAGCTTCCGCTCAATCCGTAGTATGTGACATAGTTCTTGCCAGAATTTAGAAATAAATTGGGATCCACGGTCAGACAAAAGAGTTTTTGGGATACCATGTAATCTGAAGACATGTTTCATCAGGAGTTCTGCCGTTTGTTTGGACGAAGGTAGTCTGCGAATAGCAATGAAATGTGCCATCTTTGTCAGATGGTCCACTGACACCAAGATGATATTAAATCCTTTGGAAGGAGGCAATTCTACGATGAAGTCCAATGACAGAACCTCCCATGGAGTTTGGGGTATTGGTAGACTGCATAGTAGACCGGATGGTCTCGTAGTGTCAATTTTGGACCTGGCACAGACATTGCATGAAGAGACGAATTTTTGTATAGATGTTTTCATGTCAGGCCACCAGAATTGCCGAGAAATCAAATTGAAAGTCTTTGTCATACCCATATGTCCTGCCATAGGCACATCATGCGATAATTCCAAGATCTTGGTGCGTAGGGTAGGTGGTATGTAAAGTTTGTCGTTGTAGTAGAGGAAGCCTTCTGCATCAGTAGTTAGTTGTGGTGGGGGTGAATCCAACCTTATACCATGCAGAACCTCTTCCTTCAAGGAACGGACAACTCCAATAATGCGTTTGTGAGGTATTATAGGAACGGAAGGAATTTCAAAGTAGTTTTCTTCAGTTAGTCGTGATAGTGCATCCGCCTTTTTGTTCTTATCTGCAGGTGTGTAGGTCACTAGGAAGTTAAACCTTAGAAAGAATAGTGACCATCGTACCTGTCGATGCGAGAGAGTTTTGCTAGTCTGAAGATATTGGAGGTTTTTATGGTCCGTGTATATAATTATTGGTAATTGGGTGCCTTCGAGTAAATGTCGCCAATTCTCCAGAGCCAATTTTATAGCAAGCAGTTCCTTTTCACCCACGGGGTAATTTATCTCGGGACTGCTCAGGGATTTAGAAAAAAAAGCGACTGGATGAAGTGGTGAAGTGTGGGTAGGTCGTTGGGAGAGTATTGCTCCTACTGCCATGTTTGACGCATCTACCTCCAGAATGTATTGGAGGGATGGGTCTGGATGGCGTAATATGGGAGCGGAAGTAAACCTTGTCTTTAACAGGTGGAAAGCCTTATTTGCTTCTTCTGACCATTTAAATGGTATTTTTATGCTAGTGAGCTGTGTGAGGGGTCTCACAATAGCAGAAAAGTTTTTTATGAACTTCCTGTAGAAATTTGAAAATCCCAGGAATCGCTGTAGCGCCTTGCGTGTAGTTGGTGTAGGCCAATCCTGAATGCAGGATATTTTACTCATGTCCATCTCGATTCCTGTTTTGGATATGATGTAGCCTAGAAAGAGTACCTCATCTTTATGGAACAAGCATTTCTTCAGCTTCACATAAAGATTATGTGCAAGCAATCTCGATAATACAAGTCTTACATGTCTTATGTGTTCAGACAGGGTCCGTGAATATATAAGTATATCGTCCAGATATACCACAACACAGACATCTAGTAAGTCTTTAAAAATATCGTTTATAAATCGTTGGAAAACTGCAGGGGCATTGCATAGGCCGAATGGCATCACAAGATATTCGAACAATCCGTATCTAGTTCTGAATGCAGTCTTCCACTCGTGTCCATCACGGATTCGAATGAGATTGTATGCTCCTTTCAGGTCTAATTTTGAAAAATAGGTAGCTCCACGCACCTGCTCAATGAGCTCAGGGATAAGCGGTAGAGGATAGCGATCTTTTATTGTGATGGCATTCAATTTCCTGTAGTCGATGATAGGTCTAAGACTTGAATCTTTATTGCGAACAAAAAAGAGTCCTGCTGCTGTGGAAGAAGTGGAAGGTCTAATAAAACCTTTTTCCAAGTTCTCATCCAAATAGGTTTTGAGATGGGCAAGTTCATCCTGTGAAAGAGGATAAACATGACCGAACGGCAATTTGCTATTTGGGAGTAGATCAATGCTACAATCATAGTCTCGATGAGGAGGTAATGTTTGAGCATTTTTCTCAAGAAAAACCTCAGAAAGATCCTGATAACATAGTGGTGCAATCTCATCTGTCACCACAGACAGAATCTTCCCGGAAAACGGGAGGTTACACGTTTCCTCGCAATAACAAGAAGGGAAGGTCAAGGACCGTTTCTTCCAATCTATGGTTGGTTGGTGTGTGTGTAACCAGGGAAGTCCCAACACAATGGGAAAGTGGGGTGAAGGTATTAAATCGAAGGTAGAAGTCTCCCTATGAGACTCGTTAATAGTGACTAGAAGTGCTTGTGTCTGATCGGTGATCGGACCAGAGGATAACGGAACACCGGTAATAAGACTTACTGAGACAGGTTTGAGTTTAGAAATAATAGGAATTTTATTTAAAGCAGCAAAACATATATCCATATAATTTCCACAAGATCCTGTGTCAATCATGGCCTTAGTAGTAATCCTATTCTGGTCCCACTGTAATGTCAAAAAAACAGAAATGTAGGGGTTAGTGAATGAAGTTGTCAATCCTCCTAGGGAGACATGTGAACACTCACCCTTCTTTTTGTTGACTAGGGGACAGACGTTTATCTTGTGATCCGGGGATGCACAGTACAAGCAGAGATTTTCATTTCGTCTTTTGGCTTTTTCCATAGTTGATAGCGGTGGGCGTATGGTTCCTATCTCCATAGGAACGGGGTCAACGGCCAGACTCCGAGAGGAAACGGATAATGGCATTCCCATCTTTTCAGCCTTTCTTTCTCGTAGTCTTCTATCTATGGTAATACTGAGTTGTATTAGTGCATCCAGGGTTTTTGGCAGATCCGCTCGGGCGAGCTCGTCCTTAACGGCTTCTGATAGGCCAAGCCTAAATTGGGTTTTTAGAGATGCATCATTCCATTCTGAATCAAGGGTCCATCTCTTGAACTCTGCGACAAAGTCTTCTACAGGCCTCCTTCCTTGTTTCAAGGATCTTAACTGAAGATCAGCAGTACTCTGCCTATTGGGGTCATCATATAGGCTAGTGAGCTCTGCCAGGAACAAGGCATAGGAGTTGAGAAGCGGGTCGTTTTTCTCAAAAAGAGAATCTGCCCAGGCTCGAGGATCGTTTGATAGGTAAGAAATAATAGTACAAACCTTAATGTGATCAGTAAGGTAGGTACGAGGTTTTAGCAAAAAAAGTAACTCACATGCGTTTTTAAATTCGCGAAATTTTTTGCGATCGCCTGTAAATACCAAAGGGGGATTTATCTTGGGTTCAGGGGACTGAGCAGAGGTAAGTTGTGTCAGTCTAATTACCTGCTGCGACAGAGCCTGATTGTCTTCTTTTAATTCAGCAAGTGCGTGTATTAACGCAGATACTTGCTGTTTTAATTGTGTCACCTGAGTGGTTATTTCTGCTGAATCCATTTTTTGGTTCGTTCAATCTGTAACGCTTCTGCGTTTCTTATATGGTGTGGATTTTCAGCTGCAGAAATAGTTCCACGTCAGTAGTCATGTAAGAGATATGCTGAGATACCATTCCCAACCTCAATGACTCATCATGTGTGGAAGGTCTTATTTCAGCCAGTAAATACACACAATTAGCAAGCTGGTTCCTAGTGTGACTTTATGTATGTGGTAACACAATGATGAGGGTTTGAGGGACAGGTTGAGTGAAGGTGGTAGGTGATAGACACTTGAAGGTGAGACAGTAGCAGATGGATGCAGGAAGGTTTAGCAGTCATGTATGGTAGCAGATGACAGAGCAGCAGGTGGACATACAAGAGTGATCAACCCAGTGCAGGAAAGTAGCAGTAGCCTCAAGAGCTAGCAATCTAGTTATGCAGATGTGATAAACAGTCTTTACTATGCAGAGCTATATAGTGTAAGCTTAGTATAAGTTTATAGAGAATTCCCCTGCGGGGTACTTAGCACTATTAGCGATACAGCCGAAGGGTGGTTCAGGAGAGGCGGATGATCCAGTAGCGGGATACAGGGATCAGCGCAGCGAGGTTCCGTCAGCGAGGTGAGCTTGCAAGCATGGAAGCTTCAAGCAAGGTTAGCATCCAGGTAAGGGTGTTTGAACGAACACATGTGAGTGAGAACCGGCGCTTTAAATAGCCATCTAGTCCGGCGCTGGGTGATGACAGCTCCAGTCTTAAAGGTGTATGCGCACCTTTCCAAAAGTAAATGGTGGGGCGCATACACTTGTGGAAAGTGTAATTTAGGGTACCAAAGGTACCGGAACATTACACTCTGGCTCTAATCATGTGCTTAAAAAAAAAAAACCCCCACTGGAATCCATGCGTCCGGCGCCCTGCATGTAGTTTAGGAGGCTGGACACATGGATGGGGGGGGGGGGCGGCGCTCCTGCGCCCCCAATGGCAGGCCGCCACTGGTACTCTTACTCGTGCAAATGCTCCGATACCTTTGCAGTGCATTTTGAGCCCATATAAAATGAATGGGCTCAAATTGGACTGCAAATAATAGCATGTGATTTGAACAGGAATGCGGTGCAATTCCTGTCCGCATCACATGCGGTTTCCAGTACCGCTCCTGTGTGAACCCAGGCTTGTCATAGTGATTTCAGCCTGGGTTCACACTGCTCCTCAGTGCGGGAAACTGCATGGGATTCAAACAGGAATTGCGCTGTATTCCTGTTTAAATCACATACAATTCTTTGCTGTCCAATTGGAGCCCATTCATTTTGTAGGCGTTTAAATTGCACCCCAAAGGTATTGGTAATTGGTATTGGTGAATACTGGAGCACAAGTATTGGTACTCGTACTTGCTGGTAAAAAACGGGTATCGGTGCATCCCTAGTATAATTGTTTATGAATTATTTACTTAACACAGCAAGAAAATGACTTCCTTGGAAAATCCCAGCACAATGAATGTTTGTAGCAGTAATTGGACTGATGCGTTCAATGAGATTCCCATAATCCATTTACCACGCTCTGATAGGTTACCCAATTCTGCAATCCAATAGGAGCTAGTATGACTACAAATAAAACATTGAGGGAGATTTACTAAAATAGGAGTGTGCAAAATCTGGTGCAGCTCTGCATCAGCTTCCAAGTTTTAGCCCTCGCTCTGAACGAGGCTTTGATATCGTGTGACTTCATCTGAACTCGCATGATTTTAAAGCCGCACTTCAGTCTGACTTCAGGGTGCGACTTCAAAGACATCAGTGCAGCTTCATTAACAAGATGTCTTTTGAAATCGCCCCAAAGTCGCCAAAAGTAGTGCAGGAACTACTTTTGGAAATCGGTGCGGTGCCGCAAAGTCTGTGTCACGCCGATTAGGACTCTCCCAGGCTGCGATTTGACAGGTCTTATTATTTGACTTAGGGTCTTTTCACACCTGTCCGTTCTGCCGATAGAGTCCGTTCTGCTCAGCAGGGATCGATCTGCCGATCCCATCCCCCCCCCCCCCCCGCTGAGCAGGTGGATGACAGCTCTGTCTCCGCTCTGTGTGTGGAGACGGAGCTGTCAGATCCCCGCTGTCCTCTATGGGGGAATTGGATGAGAACGGACCGCCTGTCCATTCTCATCCGATCTGCCAGACGGATGGAAAATAGGGTTTCCATCCGTCCGGATTTGACGGACAGGATCGGATTGGATGGCAGTGGGTGTCAGCGGACATGTCTCCGCTGACATCTGCTGCCCCATAGAGATGCATGGGGCATCCGATCAGGTCCGGCTGAAAAACTGACAGGTGGATCTGATCGGACCGTATGTGTGAAAGTGGCCTTAGGGTTCTTGTTCAGATCCGCCAGTCCGTTTTTTTGGCGGATCTGAACGGTCACCCCATGCATCCCTATGGGGCATCGGATGTCAGCGGAGACATGTCCACTGACATCTGATCCGATCCATCAAATCTGGATGGATGGAAACCCTATTTTCCATCCGTCCAGTGGATCGGATGGGATCGGATGAGCACGGACAGACGGTCCGTTCCCATCCGATTCCCCCATAGAGATGTATGGGGAACTGACAGCTGTGTCTCCGCACACAGTGCGGAGAACAGCTGTCATCCTGCTCAGCGGGGGATCGGCGGATCGATCCCCTGCTGAGATAAACGGAGTCCGTCCGACGGACGGGCTGTGTGAAAGGGACCTTATTGTCAAATCTTAATTGAACAAGCTGAAGTTAGAAGCTGATTGGCTACCATACACAGCTGCACCAGATTTTAAGTGCTCCAGTTTTAGTAAATCCTCCCCATTGTATTTATCACTGTTACTTATGAATTCAACTGCATAGACGAGTGGATGTGCAGGCACAATCCAAACACCTGTAGGTGTCTTTGGGTAAGCTTTCTGCATTGTTATTGGAGGAATATCATAGAGCCAACTGTTTGCACAGCACTTTACAAAGTGCAGGGAGACAGTACAGTTACAATTTAATTTATTAGGGTAAAACCTGGTACATATGAGCCAAATATTGGCTGGTAGCGGCCAGTTCAACAAAAACCAGCAGACATTCAGCCTGTCTGTACATCAGTCGAATGGCCAGCTTCTGTCGCATGGGCATGCTGCAAAACCCACATGCGTTTGGCATCTGATCAACGCCGTCAGCCAATGGCTGCAAGCACTGACCAGTGTGTTCTGGCAGGGGGGCAGTCCCCCTGTCAAAGCACAATAGCTCAGAGGGGAGATAGCTGTACTAACACTGCATAGTGCCCTCCTCTTGATCGCCTCAGTTTTTTTTGTTTAGCCCACTGGATTAACCTCCCTGGCGGTATGATTGTTTCCGATTTAAGGTGCTCTGAAAGCGGTACAATTATTTTGCATGTAATTCTTAAGGACGAGCAGCCCAGACCAACTATTTACATGTGATTTTTTTTTTTACTGTGCGTTCTGCTTTACTCACATATATATATATATACACAGTAAACCCCCGCTCCATCGCGGTTCAGTTTTTGCAGTCCCGGTATATTGCGTTTTTTTCTGTAATGTTATTTTACTATATAAATCATTGAAAATTAAATATTTTTGTGTTTTCCATAGCTCTTGCTATGTCTCTCAGTATCTTTTATGTGTTTAAATGAGTTTCTATTGTTTTAAAAGTGTGTTTAAAGACCTTAAAATGCTTCTACACGTACAGTGACAGTAAAAAAAACATGCCTACAATGCATTTTAATAGGGGTTTTCTATTTCGCGGGTTTTCACTTTTCGCGGCTGGGTCCGGAACGTAACCCCCGCAATGGAGGGGGGTTTACTGTATATATATATATATATATATATATATATATATATATACACACACACACACATATATATATATATACACACACACACACATATATATATATATATATATATATATATATATATATATTAGATTATATATATATATATATATATATATATATATATATATGTGTGTGTGTGTGTGTGTGTGTGTGTGTGTGTGTGTGTGTATATATATATATATATATATATATATATATATATACACACACACATATATATATATATATATGTGTGTGTGTGTGTGTGTGTGTATATATATATATATATATATATATATATGTGTGTGTGTGTGTGTGTGTATATATATATATATATATATATATATATACACACACACACACACACACATATATATATATATATATATATATATATATATATATATATATTAGTGCAGTAAAACTGCAGGCAAGGGCACTGGGGGGCAAACTAATGTCAATTTATTTTATTTAGTAATGTAATCCAGTAGGATTACAATTTATCAGTGTGTTTGTGTGTTTTACTTTTCAAATTTGCAACCGGTTCCACCCCCCTGCGACGTGACGCTCGCAGAAGACAGAAGCCAGGGCACAGAGCATCAGGCGGAAGATCCGGCCGCTGTATGCTGCAGGAACACATCGCGGGATCCCGGGGACAAGGTAAGTACCCTCTTCCAGGATCCAGCGATGCTCCCTGGCGGTACCTCGAGTGTGGCTCGGGGTTACCGCTAATGGCACTGAAATTCCACCCCGAGCCACACTCGGGAATACCGCTAAGGAGGGTAAATGAAAAAAAAATAATTAAAGTGTGTACGAGGCTTTAGGAAGGCCCAACACATGAGAACTTACAGTGCCTTGAAAAAGTATTCATATCCCTTGAAGTTTTCCACATTTTGTCATGTTACAACTAAAAACGTAAATTATTTTATTGGGATTTTATGTGATAGACCAACGCAAAGTGGCACATAATTGTGAAGTGGAAGGAAAACGATAAATGGTTTTCAAATTTTTTTTACAAATAAATATCTGAAAAGTGTGGCGTGCCTTTGTATTCAGCCCCCTTTACTCTGATAGCCCTAACTAAAATCTAGTGGAACCAATTGCCTTCAGAAGTCACCTAATTAGTAAATAGAGAGTAATTTAATCTCAGTATAAATACAGCTGTTCTGTGAACCTCTCAGAGGGTTTTTATTTATTTTTTTATTTTTTTAAAGAGAACCTTAATGAGCAAACAGCATCATGAATGCCAAGGAACACACCAGACAGGTCTGGGATAAATTTGTGGAGAAGATTAAAGCAGGGTTAGGTGATAAAAAAATATCCAAAGTTTTGAACATCTCCCAAAGCATTGTTCAGTCCATCATCCGAAAATGGAAAGTATGGCACAACTACAAACCTAAAAAAGAAACGGCCATCCACCTAAACTGACAGGCCGGGCAAGGAGAGCATTAATCAGAGAAGCAGCCAAGAGGCCCATGGGAACTCTGGAGGAGCTGCAGAGACCCACAGCTCAGGAGGGAGAATCCGGCTGATTGACCTCCCATCTGATGGTGCCGGCAAAATTCTAGGACCAATGCCAGTTGGCAAAGCCAGCAACATTATGACCACTATTGTAAAGTTTGCGATCTTCCAACTGACCACCAATATAAGGAATATGTTTGCCATTGGCCCCCTGTAAATTGGTTTTAGTAAGAGCTCCCTAAAACCTGAAAATTATTTTAAGGGTTCCTCTGGGGTTGAAAGGTTGGGAAAGGATGTCTTAGAGAAAACGGCAGGGACTAGACAAGGTTTTCTGACTAGGCTTATCATTCTTCCCCATGGACTATTGGAAGGCTAGTCTACAGGGTAACTTTGAAATTGTCTCACCTTCTGGCTGAATACAACCAAGTTGAGTGACTTATGAATTATGTTTGATATTTTCTGTTCTATCAGAACCTGTCACCAAATCCAGCACTGATGAAGACATATGTTATGTCAAACCTAAAATTGGCCAAATATGTGAATGGCAACAGCCCATCTTGGAAATCTGGAGGTACAGTAGGACAGTTTATTATAATACTATATTAATGCAAAAATTAAAATGTCCATTTTAAATGCACTTATGCCCACAGCTCTTGAGGCGCGCTGGCAGCAGCTCCAGAAGCCCGCACCGGCAGGCTAACCTCGTACTATAAGTTACAGTACATTGTTTTCAGTGGGGGAGAGGAGCGCTGTGTGCTGGACAGGGAGGAAAGGTCTGGAAGAGGAGAAGAGGGGTGCTCTGCACTGGGATGGAAGGAGAGAAGGGCTCTGAACTGGGGATGGGAGCAGAAATTTGGGGAGAGAGCTATGGGGGGGGGGGGGGGGGGTTGTAAACTGGCCTGTGAGGTATGCACACCTGCACACTGTACATAGCGCAATCCTAAACCCTGCACTCTGAATGTAATGCACTCCGTAACCATGCACTTTGCACGTAGCGCACTCTTGAACCCTGCACTCTGTACATCAGCTATGTCCAAACTATGGCTGTTCAGGAACTACAATTTCCATCATGCCTAGTTATGTTTCTGAATGTCAGAGATTTACAATGCCTCATGGGAATTGTAGTTCCTGAACAGCTGGTGGGCCATAGTTTGGACACGACTGCTGTACATAGTGCAATCCTGAACTCTGCACTCTGTACATAGCGCTCCTGATCCCTGCACCCTGAATGTTCTCCACTTCTGAACACTGCACTCTGTACACAGCATAATTCTGAACCCTGCACTCTGTACATAGCACAATCCTGAACCCTGCACCCTGAATGTAATGCACATCTGAATCCTGCACTCTGTATATAACAGAATCCTCAACCATGTACTCTGAATGTAATTCACGCCTAAATCCTGCCCTCTCAATGTAACACACTCCTAAACCCTGCACTTCATACATAGCGCAATCCTGAACCCTGCACACTGTACGTAGCACACTCTTGAACAATGCACATTGTACGTAACACACTCCTGAACCTTGCACTCTGAATGTAATACACTCTTTAATTCTGCACTCTGTACATAGCACAATCTGAGCCCCGCACTCTGTACATAGCACAATGCTTAACCCTGCACACTGTACGTAGTGCACTCTTGAACCCTGCACTCTGAATGTAATACACTCCTTAATTCTGCACTCTGTACATAGCACAATCCTGAACCCTGCACTCTGTACATAGCACAATGCCTAACCCTACAATCTGTACAAAGCATAATCCCGAATCCTGCACCCTAAATGTAATGCCCTCCTGAACCCTGCACTCTGAACGTAACGCACTTCTGAATCCAGCACTTTGTATGTAGCTCAATCGTAAACCTTGCACTCTTTACCTAGCACACCCTTGAACCCTGTACACTGTACGTAAATGCACTCCTGAACCCTGCACTCTGAATGTAACACACTCCAGAACCCTGCACTCTGTACGTAGCGCAATCCTGAACCCTGCACTCTGTACGTACCACAATCCTGAACCCTGCACTCTGAATGTAACACACTCCCATCCCTGCACTCTGTACATAGCACAATCCTGAACCCTGCACTCGATACCTATCACAAGTAGTAAATGAAAAAAAAAAAATTCAATAACATTTTACTTTTTTTTTTAACACATACTGTCACCAGTCGGTATACCTGATCACAGCCACACCAGTCATACTGTATGTTCTGCAAGTTTCTGCATATAGTTTTTTTTTTTTTTTTACCCTTTATCCTATATTCACATACCGACCCAGCAAATCCAGTGTTGTCCTGCTATAAATGACTGCCAGTGTCCCTCGCCACCATCTTCCTTACTGTCTCTCTATGGTTCAGGTAGCTAATACGTGCCAGGTCTGCACTCCTCCAACAGCAGATCAGCACCCCTCCTCCAGCGCTGTTCAGAAGCTGATTCCTCCTAGTATTTGTGACATCAGTATCATATTAGTCTTCAGGAGTGCAATCCATGTCATAGATATGTTTGAGTCTGTATACACATACTTTAGTCTTTACTATCTATTTATTATAAACGATATCTGTGTATATCTTTATCAATAAAATAATTTATATTAAAAAAGAATAGCGCAACCATGCAAAAGAAATGGCTATCAAATATGGAGACAATCCATAAATAAAAATGGGGATTTAGTCCCACCATATGGCCATATCGTGCTCAAACCCACCACTGCGTCAAAGTACCCCATTATCAGTGGGTCCTACACTATCCATAAAAAAGGGGTGAATCCAGCCTCTCCAACCCTTAGAGATAATACTCCTTGCTGGGAAGGTGTGCTAATGCACTGCAGGGGACTCCTCCTATATCTACTTGATAGAGGACACCAATAGAGTACAGGTGTGTGTGGGGGATGGGATGCTCAACCGCATAAGTCTGGTCAGACCGAATACATAATAAACAAGCAAAAAATTGGGGGAGCAAACCCTGAACATGTATATCTAAAGCCGGTGCAGCTATGGACCAAGCAACATGTATATTAAAAAAGAATAGCGCAACCATGCAAAAGAAATGGCTATCAAATATGGAGACAATCCATAAATAAAAATGGGGGTTTAGTCCCACCATATGGCCGGATCCACAAGGCTGGATTCACCCCTTTTTTATGGATAATGTAGGACCCACTGATAATGGGGTACTTTGACGCAGTGGTGGGCTTGAGCACGATATGGCCATATGGTGGAACAAAACCCCCATTTTTATTTATGGATTGTCTCCATATTTGATAGCCATTTCTTTTGCATGGTTGCGCTATTCTTTTTTAATATACATGTTGCTTGGTCCATAGCTGCACCGGCTTTAGATATACATGTTCAGGGTTTGCTCCCCCAATTTTTTGCTTGTTTAATAAAATAATTTATTTTGGACTTTTGCTTCTCTGTCATTTGTCAGATGTTGTAAAATGTATTAGACATGTTTTAATATGTATACATCTTGCCGTTGTAAACATTCATATAAAAACACACAGAGGGTGCATAGACCTAATGCATTATCTGGAGACAAATAATTTATTGAATAAAAGCATGGTAAGTATTAGGGCCCTTTCACACGGGTGTTCCGCATGTCCGTATACCATCCTATTTTTTTGCGGATGATATACGGACATAATGTATGTCAATGGCATTGCGGTTGTCAGCGGATGGCCATCCGCTGACATCCGATTTTCGTCCTGTCAGTTCTGTTCCGTTTTCTGGAATGGAACAGAACCCTATTTTTGTTCTGTTTAAAAAACGGACGGATGCAAAATCGGATGTCAGCGGTGTCATCCGCTGACATCCGCAATGCCCATAGACATACATTATGTCCGTATATCATCCGCAAACGGATGGGATGATATGCGGACATACGGAGCGGATGACACAAGTGTCATCCGCTCCGTGGAAAAAAAAAAAAGTGCCGGAGCGGATCGCAATGCGGTCCGCTCCGTGTGAAAGAGCCCTTATACTCACAAAGTTGCAATTGTTAAAAGCGCATCACAGATTTTTTTTGAAAACTGACAATTTTATTGATTTTGAAAACTACATACAAGACTTTAGTAATGAGAACGGTATTATTAGTAGTAATCAGCATGGATTCGTGAAAAATCGTTCTTGCCAGACCAATCTATTATCCTTCAACGATGAAGTGAGCTGCCACCTAGATAAAGGTAAGCCTGTGGATGTGGTGTATCTGGGCTTTGCAAAGGCCTTTGACACCGTTCCCCACAAACGCTTACTGTACAAACTAAGGAAGGTAGGTATGGACCATAAGGTGAGTACCTGGATAGAGAACTGGTAGATAAAGAGAAGAGGGAAGTGCCTCTAGAGTGTGGTAAACTTACATAATAGTAAGCAGGTAAATACATGGCTCTCCGAGGGCGGCTGCTGGGGGTTGCATCCAAGTATCCAGGTGTCCAGGCGCAGGCTTGATGACCGGAGGGCGCACCGACCTAGTGCATTATCCTAAAACAAATAATTTACAAGTACATATCCTGCGGCGATCAGCCCCGGCCAGGCAAAGTGACGTACCGGTACGTCACTAGCCTGTCACTTGCTCGTGAGCCAATAGCGGGCGAGCGCGTGCCCGCGGGGGCGCGCGCCCGCCCCGGCTCATTCCCGGGGAAGTCCGTGCGTGTGACCGGCGGACCCGATGTCCGCCGGTCACTCGCGATCGTCCGCCGTGAAGGGAGAAAGGCAGGCGGCTGATGTAAACAAGCCGCCTGTCATTCTCCCCTGTGTAGGAATGGTGATCATACGGTTCTACTATGTAGGACCGTTGATCACTGTTCCTACACCAGTAGCCATGTCCAATCACAGTAAGAAGCCCGCCCCTAGGGACACACTTAACCCCTCCTTCCCCAATAAAGTTAACCCCTTCCCTGCCAGTGTCATTTTGCAGTAACAGTGCATATATATATATAGCACTGATTACTGTAGTAATGTCACTGGTAACCCCAAAAGTGTCAAAAATGTCAGTCAAGGGTCCGATCTGTCCGCCGCAATGTCGCAGTACGGCAAAAAAAATCGCAGATCGCCGCCATTACGCGTTAAAAAAAACCACCAAAAATGACAGAAATCTTTCCCTTTGTTAGTAAACGCAATAACTTTTGCGCAAACCAATCAAAATACGCTTTTTGCGATTTTGTTTACCAAACATAGGTAGCATAAAACAAATTGGAATAAAATGTTAAAAAATTTTGATTTTTACATTTTTTTGGGGGGAATTTCATATAAAAAAAATGTGAAAAATATTGTTATTTTGCAAAATTGATGCTCTTTTTTTGTTTATAGCGCAAAAAGTAAAAATCGCACAGGTGATCAAATACCACCAAAAGAAAGCTCTGTTTGTGGGAAAAAAAGGACGTCAAATTCGTTTAGGTACAGTGTCGCACGACCGCGCAATTGTCTGTTAAAGTCACGCAGTGCCGAATCGCAAAAAAAAACCCTGGTCGGAATGGGGGTAAAATTCTCCAGGGCTTAAGTGGTTAACGGAGACCAAAAACATACCCATCTGGAGGGGCGATTTTCCTAAGCGCTGGAGACATTGTGTTTGTGACTGTTCCTTGTAGACATTCACCTGGGTATGAGTGCTTTATAGTCATTCATAAAAAAAAATCTTTAGTCCACACTTTCACCATCTGTTTATTATAAATTATATAAAGCCCTGAGGAAGAGATACCGTCTGACTCCTGAAACATGCTGGCTCTATGTATATGGTGTGTGAAATAAATCCATTTAAATAAAATAAAAAAAATAAAAATTAAAGCACCCCCATCTTCCTGCACATACATGCAAATGCAAGCAAAGAATAGGTCCGGCACACATATGTTAATAGTGATTGCGCCACACATGAAGGTTCGCCGCAAAAATCAGAGTGAGAACATTTTACGGCCATAATTTACAAATAAATCTAAACCAATAACCTGGCATGCGCACTTTAAAACCTCAACACATTTGGTATCCATTTTCTCCACGCAACATCATCTTTAATATTTTTACCAAATAAATTACGTTATTTTGTGTTTGTGTTCACTAAAATGCATTGGAAGTGATAGTAAAGTCTCATTTGTTCTTGTATTAGAATAACAAACTTGTTCTACCTACCTCCTCTGTGCAGTTGGTTTTGCACAAAAAAGCCCAGATCTTCCTCTTTCCGGGTCCCTCTTCGGTGCTCCTGGCCCCTCCCTCCTGCTGAGTCCCCCCACAGCAAGCAGCTTGCTATGGGACACCCGAGCCGAGCCACAGCCTAGTGTGTCCATTCAGACACGGAGCCGTGTTTCTGCCCCACCCCCTCTCATTCTCTGTTCATTGGCTCACTTTCTTTGATTGACAATGGCACAGCCAATCAGGAGGGAGAGTCCCGGACAGCCGAGTCTCTCGTACAACATCACTGGATGGAGATGGACTCAGGTTAGTATTAGGGGGGCTGAGGGGGGGGAGCTGCACACAGAATACATTCAGATAAAAAACCTTCTGCCTTTTTGTATTTTTTTCCTGAAAATTAGCGTTTGATAAATGGCTGCGCAACTATTGTGTGACCTAAAAAATTGCAACAGCCACCATTTTATTTTCCAGGGCCCCTGCTTTCAGAAAATATATCATGTTTGGGAGGTTCTAAGAAAAGTTTATAATTAAAAAATTAAGATTTTAACACGTGTGCGTCAAATATTTGAAAATTGCCTCGGTCAGCAGGTGTTCATTAAAAGCAATAAAACAATATAAAAGTCACACTGAGATGAAGGTAAAATCGCCCCAAAAAAAAAAAAAGTACTTGTCTAAGAGACTAAATCGGGGTCCAAATCTACTTGTCCTGATTAAAAATAAATACATTTTTCCCAGGATGGAAAATATGAAAGGGTGATGTTTTCTTACTAAGCAGAGGTACTTATAGGAATATCTGGATCTTTTAAAAACAAAAGAGGCCTAAAGCGACTTAAACTTATAATGTTTTTTATTTTTTTCCTAGAAAATGACTTAGCCCCGGTTTACACTAGGGCGACCCGTGAGGCGACCTGGTCGCCTCACAGGTCGCCGCAGGTCGCCTCCCATAGGGAAACTGCGGACCCGTTCTAATAGGAGCGACACAAGTCGCTCCGACCTAGAAAAAGGGTCCGGAGCTTCTTTGGGGCGACCAGGAGGCGACCGCCATAGACTTCAATGTTATGAAGTCCGTGGCGGCCGCTCCGAGGTCGCGGCGCGCTGCTCACACCGCGATCTCGGAGGTCGCCCCGGGAAGTAGCGTCTTGGTAGTGTGAACCGGCGCTTAGGATCCCCAAACATTTTACTGTATATGGTTTTAACCACTTAAGCCCCGGAAGATTTTACCCCCTTCCTGACCAGGGGGTATTTTGCGATTTGGCACTGCGTGACTTTAATGGACAATTGCGCGGTCGTGTGACGCTGTACACAAACAAAATTGACGTCCTTTTTTTCCAACAAACAGAGCTTTCTTTTGGTGGTATTTGATCACCTGTGCGATTTTTTGATCATGCGCTATAAACAAAAAAAGAGCGCCAATTTTGCAAAAATAACAATATTTTTCACATTTTTTTAAATGAAATTCCCCCCCCAAAAAAATTTAAAAATCAAAATTTTTTAACATTTTAGGCCAATTTGTTTTCTGCTACCTATGTTTGGTAAAAAAAAAATCGCAATAAGCGTATTTTGATTGGTTTGTGCAAAAGATATTGCGTTTACTAACTAAGGGAAAGATTTATGTCATTTTTATTGTTTTTTTTTTAACAAATAATGGCGGCGATCTGCAATTTTTTTTGCGGGACTGCGACATTGCGACGGACAGATCGGACCCTTGACTGACATTTTTTACACTTTTGGGGGTACCAGTGACATTACTACAGTAATCAGTGCTATACATATTCACTGTTACTGTAAAAATGACACTGGCAGGGAAGGGGTTAACTTTATTGGAGAAGGAGGGGTTAAGTGTGTCCCTAGGGGCGTGCTTCTTACTGTGCAGGGATGTGGCTTTTCATGTAACAGCAGAGATCTACGATCCTACATAGCAGGACCGTATGATCTTTGCTGTTACACAAGGGAGAATGACAGGCGGCTTTGTTTACATTAGCCGCCTGCCTTTCTCCCTCTGTAACTGACGATCGCGAGTGACTGGCGGACATCGGGTCCGCCGGTCACACGCGCAGGGATCCCAGTGAGCGAGCGGGGGCGAGTGACGTACGGGTACGTCACTTTGCCTGAACGGGGCTGACCGCCGCAGTATATGTACTTGCGGCGGTTGGCAAGTGGTTAAAGCAGAGGCCCTGGAGAATTAATTGGTGGGTGTTGCAAATTTTTATGTCACACGGTAATTGCACAGCGGTTTTTCAAATGAAAAAATACCCTTTTTTGAATGTTAATGCAAAAAAACACAAGGAATAACCCAAATAAAATATAAAAGATGATGTTACGCCGAGTAAAAAAAATACCAAACATGCCACGCTTTAAAATTTTGCGTGCCTGTGCAACGGCAACAAATAACATACATTTTACTAACCATGTCCATTCACAGCAGGAGTCAGCGGGTGGGGGAGGGCACATGGGCGCCCTGAACCTGGGAACAGGCAGCAATGTGCAGGTATGTCATTGTGCCGGTATGAGCCACCCTCCCGCAGTACATTGCATGCGGGCGACCCTAAAGCAGTTTAAATTAGGTGTTTCTATCTTTCCAGTATATTTTGGTTGCTTAGAGCTTACATTAAATGAAATCATGTTATGGTCACTGCTATCCAGATGTTCTTCTATATAAACATTAGTAATAAGCTTTGCATGGTTTGGAATTACCAGGTCCAGCAGAGCATCATTTCTAGTTGGGGCTTCTTTGAACTGGACCATAAAAAGGTCTTCTAATTGGTTTAAAAATTTCCGTCCTTTTACTGTTCCAGCAGTGCCATTACCCCAGTCAATTTCAAGGTACTTGAAAACCCCCATTATTGTCGCTGTCCCAGTCCTTGCAGCCCTTTCTATTTGTGCCAGGAGCAGAGTCTTCACCTCCTCATTAATACCGGGTGGCCTATAACAAACTGCAATATGTAACTTTGAAGTACGCACACCCATTCAGCCCAGTGCTCTAGAAACGCAAATCCTACCCTCTTACGCCAGGTCTTCAGCCATGCATTCAGTTCTCTATTCTCCCCCCCCATCTTTCCTGTGTTGCACATGGCACAAGCAATATTCCAGATAATATAACTTTTGAGCTCCTTCCCCTCAACTTCAGGTTGGGGCTTCAGCCTGGGTTCACACTAGGGCAGCTTCAAAGTCGCCTGACTTTGAAGCCGCCCCGTGCAGCGTGACTTCAGCAGGGCTTGCATACGACTTCTCTAATAGAAGTCAATGCAAGTCGCCCCCCAAAGTAGTGCAGGAACCTTTTTCTAAGTCGGAGCGACTTGAGTTGCTCCAATTAGAACGCATCCATTGCACTGAATGGAGCGCGACTTGTCGCCTGACAAGTTGCCCCAGTGTGAACCGGGACTTCGTTTTATTTTTTTTCAAGAGTAAACTTTCTGATAGTTTGTAGATTTTTTGCGATTTTGTGCAGGCAATTTTCACACAATTCTGTGTGTCACACATAAGGCAGCCCATTCACTTTAATGGGCTGCCCTGTGAATGTTTGTCACCAAAAAGAAGCTCCTGCCCCTTTTTTAGCGACAAGCTTCACACAATTTTTAAAGTTGCATCTTGCTGCAATTTCATTGAAACCCTGTCGAGAGATAATCGCCGCAAAGTTGCACCGGGTTTGGGGTGCCATTTAAAATGAATGGCACCCAAACACTCGTTGCATGTTTTACACCGATTGCCACGTAATTTGGAATCATGGGCAGAACTGGGGTGATTCCACCCACGATCTCAAACCGCAAAGTGTGAATGGAACCTACAGGCTTCCCCCGAGCATGTCACTGGAGCCTAGAGGCTTCCCCCGAGCATGTCATTGGAGCCTAGAGGCTTCCCCCAAGCATGTCATTGGAGCCTAGAGGCTTCCCCCGAGCATGTCATTGGAGCCTAGAGGCTTCCCCCAAGCATGTCATTGGAGCCTAGAGGCATCTCCCAAGCATGTCATTTGAGCCTAGAGGCATCTCCCAAGCATGTCATTGGAGCCTAGAGGCTTCCCCCAAGCATGTCATTTGAGCCTAGAGGCATCTCCCAAGCATGTCATTGGAGCCTAGAGGCTTCCCCCAAGCATGTCATTGGAGCCTAGAGGCATCTCCCAAGCATGTCATTGGAGCCTAGAGGCATCTCCCAAGCATGTCATTGGAACCTAGAGGCATCTCCCAAGCATGTCATTGGAGCCTAGAGGCATCACCCAAGCATGTCATTTGAGCCTAGAGGCATCTCCCAAGCATGTCATTGGAGCCTAGAGGCTTCCCCCAAGCATGTCATTTGAGCCTAGAGGCATCTCCCAAGCATGTCATTGGAGCCTAGAGGCTTCCCCCAAGCATGTCATTGGAGCCTAGAGGCATCTCCCAAGCATGTCATTGGAGCCTAGAGGCATCTCCCAAGCATGTCATTGGAGCCTAGAGGCATCTCCCAAGCATGTCATTGGAGCCTAGAGGCATCACCCAAGCATGTCATTTGAGCCTAGAGGCATCTCCCAAGCATGTCATTGGAGCCTAGAGGCTTCCCCCAAGCATGTCATTTGAGCCTAGAGGCATCTCCCAAGCATGTCATTTGAGCCTAGAGGCATCTCCCAAGCATGTCATTGGAGCCTAGAGGCTTCCCCCAAGCATGTCATTGGAGCCTAGAGGCATCTCCCAAGCATGTCATTGGAGCCTAGAGGCATCTCCCAAGCATGTCATTGGAGCCTAGAGGCATCTCCCAAGCATATTATTGAAAAAATTGGTGTTTTTCCCATGTTGCCCTAAAAGCCGCAAAAAAAGTGGTCCCAATCCCTTATGAACAAATAGTTTTTTTACACTGGTACATGTCTCCCATAGCAGTGTCTAACACCATATACCCATTTTTTGGCAATCCCTTGCCTATTAGCAGGGCCACAGAAGCGGATAAGTAGCATGGACAAAGACCACGAAGGGACTTGAACCCTCAATCTTCTGATTTAAAGTCAGACACCTTCTCCATTAGGCCACGTGGTCTTTTAATAAAGCTTTGGGACCATAAACTCCATTCCTCTCCCTTATACCTCCTCTATAACCCCCAACACATCTAAGGCTTATTGACATATTGTGTATAGTTTGGTTTTGTTGTGTAGCCATGTAGGACATGCAGGACAGGGGTCCGCCTCTGACATTGCACCACTAGCTTAGGGGCCACATAATGCTTACGGGGTAAAGCAGTGTTATGCTTGATCTCATGCTTCGGGGAACTTGCAAACCCCTACCCCTGTCATTATCATTCTCTACCCCAAATACTATCACACCAATTACTACCACCCCTCCTCCCTACTTCTATCACTGCCTACCACTGCCCCTCCCCCTGTCACTACCACCCCACAATCACCACCCCTTCCATCACTACCACACCTACATCAATCCCACCCCCCCCCCCCCCATCACTATCCTCCCTACTGGAATTCTAATGGTAGAGACACCCAGCCATTTAATAGTCATTATGATCTTTTTTGTGGTTCATTTACACCATCAGCATTTCCCAATGCAGCCCCAATACAAGAAAAACACAACTGGGCAGAGACAAAGCGTACCCGGAAGCGGAAGTGACATCCATACCAATACGAGCTGAGCGCTCATAACATTGCCATTTATAGAGATTTTGTATAGATATTATGGATGGAGCAGTGTAATAAACGATTACATAGTGGGAGGAGCTGTATCGTATGGGCTATCTATATCCCGGACCCCCCAAAGAATCCAGTTTATTTAACAGGCTTACCACAAGAAAAAGAGAGGTGAGAGGCTAGTGAGCACTGGGTTGGTGGCACTTTAACGAAAACAACCATCACACACCTCTGGTCATCTATTGGTGAAGGGATTCACCGATTACATCTCACAGGACATTCACATATTTTTTGGCATCTTTTTATTTATATTTCATATTGTGTTTGGTTTTTTCGGCACTGCATACTGTATGTGGATTTATTACTTTGTTGGATATTCACATATTGCTTAAACAATGGATAGATGCTCCATCCACAATAGCACCCTATTGTCTTCCCGCAATCTGATTGTATATATATATATATATATATATATATATATATATATATATACGAGGAACACAGAAATGTTACAATAGTGTAATTCCATTTATTTATTTTTCATAAATTGATAAATAGTTCTGCTTACATTAATGGGTGCCTCTCCCGGTGAGAACCACCACAAAAGATATGGGAACCCTCTCCCCCTCCATTTCCCAGACAACCCGTCACCCTGCAAGAAAGCGTTGCTGTGGCCGTGGCCGATGTGCGTTCCACATGGGGTGTGACGAAACGTGTCAGGGTGGGGCCCAGTGACATCAGCGCGCTACCTAGGAAGTCTTCACCCTGTGTTTGTTGCTATCAACAGAACAACTAAGCGATCCTTAATGGGGCTGCACACCCTGAATGTGCTATGTCTGTGATCTGAGTGTACCAGATTCAGTGCACCAACAAATGTGAGTTTTAACTTTATATTAGTTTTTATTAAAGTTTTTAAAGAGATTCAGCACTACGTTAGTCATTTTTCATTCATTTCTGAGCTTTACTGCTTAGGATCATCACAGAATACACTGTAAGCACCTGCCAGGATCCATGACTGCCAAAGATTACTCAAGTACCAGCCGAGGATTTATTTGCCCACCAGAGGATCCACCGGAAGATCTGTTTACCCCTTAAAAGGGGAAGGCACATGGTGACCTGTATTAGGTCCAAAGTGGAGGTGAGCGCATATGAGTGGTGGTGAAGGGACACTGGGGGTGCTTTTTGAGTGTCTACACAGGACGCACAAATTCACTTTGATTCTTTGGACTGTATTCTGAAATGCTTTATATGCTTACCTGATACCGGCTTATCTTGCCTGATATTATCTACTCATGGACACGGTTATCACAGCCCTGGTTTGATGTATTTGATTATCACTATTACGTTCATTTTGTGTAACCTCTTCAATACTGGGCACTTTTACCCCCTTCCTGCCCAGGACAATTTTCAGCTTTCAGCGCTGTCACACATTGAATGACAAGTGGGCAGTCATGCAATGCTGTACCCAAATGACATTTTTATCACTTTTTTTCACACAAATAGAGCTTTCTTTTGGTAGTATGTAATTAAAGCGGAGTTCCACCCTGGATTTTTTTTTTTTTTTTTAATACCCCCGGGACAGTCAGGGCTAGTACATTCCACAATGGATAGCCTCTGATCTGTCCCGGGTTGCACTTACCTGCAAGATGAAATACTTACCTTGCAAACGTCTTGTCCAGCGCTGCCATCTCAGATGTGGGCAGCTTGAAGCCAGCGAGATCCTCTTCGGCGTCTTCTTCCGCCTTCTTTGGTCCCACGATGCTCTGCCCCGGCCCCGACGTCACATCCGGGTCGCGCGCGTCACCCCTCCACAGCTTCTGGGCATGCCCAGAAGCTGTTTAGAAGGGGATGACGCGCGCGACCCGGAACTGACGTCGGGGCTGGTGCAGGCGCAATGATTCCTGGGAGCTATGACGTCCAGCTCCCAGGAATCATTGCAGAGCCAGGAAGTGACGACGGGCCGCAGCCGAGGAAGGAGGAAGAAGGAAGTAAGGTAAGTATATTTTCTTCGCTACGAGGTAAGTAAAAAAAAAAAAAATATGCGATTATCCATTTCTTTTTCAGGTGACCCGGAGCGAGAAGATGGAGGTAAGTATAAAAATAGGGTGGAACTCCACTTTAACTGTTTTATTTTTTGCTGAAGATCGAAAAATTTGAAAAAAAAAAAAAGGTTTTTCTTAGTTTATATCATTAAGCTTTGAAAATAAGTAATTTTACTCCTTCAGTGATGTGCGCTGACCAGGCGGCACTGATGGGCACTAATCAGGAGGTGCTTATGGGTACTGATTAGGTGGCATTGATGAGGAGGCACTAATTTGCTGCACTGATGAGTACTGATAGGCCGCACTGATGGGCAGCACTGATCAGCAGGCACTGAAAGGCAGCACCTGAGACCTTGTAATACTAATGAGTCACATGACACAGGGGAGGGAAAATGGCTAATTGGGCCCAATTTAGACATTTTCACTTAGGGGTGTACTCATTATTTTGCCAGCAGTTTAGACATTAATGGCGGAGTGGAAGAGGACTCCAGGGGCAACCTGTGATGCTCTGGTGACCTCCATGCCCAAGAAGGTTAGGGCAGTGCTGGAAAATAATGGAGGCCACACAAAATATTGACGCTCTGGGCCCAATTTGGACATTTTAACTCAGGGCTGTACTCACTTTAGTTGCCAGCGGTTTAGACATTAATGGCTGTGTGTTGAGTTATTTTGAGGGGACAGCAAATTTACACTGTTATACAAGCTGTACACTCACTACTTTACATTGCAGCAAAGTGTCATTTCTTCAGTGTTGTCACATGAAAAGATATAATAAAATAATTACATAAATGTGCGGGGTGTACTCACTTTTGTGACATACTGAAGCACTGGGATTGTTATTTTTCTGCTCCTCAGGGTAGCGCTGTACCATTACAGTTTATTTAATATGGCTTCCTATGAGACACATTCCCATCTATGCTTTTTTCAGCCGCTGCATTTTTAAAATACAAAACGCTGCTTTTTTGGATCAATAGATGCCAATAGAGAAGCTGGTGAAAAGCATGTAATGCGTCTTGCTGCGATTTTCATTTTTAATCTGCTCAACGACAAATTGGCAAAAAAAAGCTTTAAAAAAATGCTAATCTCAGTAAAATTAGGTGTGCAAAAACGTAAAACAAAAAGCACTGCAGAAACGGATCAAAAGCAAACTGCATAGGAGGGAACCGAGCCACACCTATGCGTTTTTTGGTGCTTTTTGCAAAAACTCACTACAGTTCATTTAACATGGTTTCCTATGGGACACGTTCACATCTATGCTATTTTCAGCCGCTGTGTTTTTGGAAAGTGTCAGGGATTTTTTTAAATGCAAATTGGTGCTTTTTTGGTTCAATGGACTTCAATAAAGAGGCTGCAGAAAAGCATGTAGAGAGTTTCTTCACATGCAAATTTATTGCGATTTGCGTATTTTTTAATCTGCCCAACAAATTGGCCAAAAAAATGTAAAAAATGTAAAAATGTAAAACGCAAATTGCGGTAAAATTGCATGTGCAAAAATGCAAAAAACACCACACAAATCACTGCAGAAAAAGATCAAAAGCAACCTGCATAGATGGTAAACAAGCCTAACAGTTGCTTTCCCTCAGTCACTAAGGGGTTAACTAGCTGTATTCGTGTCATAGTGGCAGCAGAGGCCTTGAAAGTGGGTGGAGCCTATGTGACCAGTAAAGGGGCGGAGCCTATGTGACCAGTAAAGAGGGTGGAGCCTATGTGACCAGTAAAGGGGTGGAGCCTGGAAAGCCAGTAAAGTGGGCGGAGCCTTTGGTTCTATAAAAAGAGGCGGCAACAGGCCTCAGTGTGGGAGTTAGGAGTTGGATTTGAGAAGTAAACATCTTTGTTTCTTCTCTGTGATTTATTCGTGTTGTCCATAGTGTGATTTAGAGATTTACTAGATTTTTGCGATCTGGTAATTTTCTCTATAATTACAGGATATCGAATTTAGCTTGCCAGGAATATTAACATCTTTTTCCAGGCAAAATGGTGAAATTAGATCGCACCGCCTACCTGCGTGTAGGAGAAAGCGGCCCGTATCAACGCCGCAATACCCAAAAACATCAAGAGGTATATTGCCAGGAATCTTTACATCTCCTTCCAGGCAAAATGGTGAAATTAGATCACACCACCTACCAGCGTGTAGGAGAAAGCGGCCCGTATCAACGCCGCAATAACAAAAAACATCAAGAATGCCAGGCTCAGCCTTCTAAGAAGTAAGTATCAGATATTTCGGATCAATAACCAGTAGGGGGATCAATACAAACTGACAGCATATAAAACAGAATTTATTTATAAGTGATCAGCTAATCATTAGATTTTGTATCTCTCAGTAATGTGAAATACAGATCATACTATTGTCCATTTCACAGTCTGTTATATAACCGACCCGACGAGTCTGCTGTCTGTAGCTAAAAATAGACCAACTGTCAAATAGACCAACTGCCTAGCTAACGGACACAATCTGATCAGTGAGTTGGCTTTAATAATTGTGCAGACTAATAATGACAGATGTATAGTTTCCCTAGATTTTAGGTCCTGCCTCACCTGGGGCTTTTATATACTTTAGGCACATTTTACATTCTAATCATAGGAGTGCGCAGCCTATTGTATTTGCGTGTGCACTCCAAAGCCCAAACACACATACGTGTGTGTGTGTATATATATATATAATGATTGCAGAGTACTTTTTACTTCATTGGTCTATATTTTTGTGCAGCCCAATTTGCTGCTAAATAGGAAATTATGAGCACAAATCAGGGATTTGCTTTTGGCCCAGACGGCTCAGCAGGAAAAATAGATGAACTGGGCTTTTTTTTTCACAGTTGATCTATATTTACAAAGACCTTGACAATTGTCCATAATCCCCTGTTTAGTGAATAAACCCCATTGGTGACAATCTAAAGCAGTGGTCTTTTCCTTGCCTTTATCCGCCCCTCAGGGCACTTCTCCCACTGATAGAACACTATTCTGCCAACTGACAACAATGGGAAACCATTTCTCCCACTGGCACCAACAATGGGGCGCTATTCCTCCCCCTAATACCAAACATGGCGATGTTTACTCTCACTGATGCCAGGAAATATTCCAATCCCACTGCACACAGTCTGGCCCCACTAATGTCTGAAGGATGATAAAATGGCCCTTTGTTTAGAAAGTTTGGAGACCCCTGATCTACAGACTAGGCAGGTAACAAAGGTCAGATGTTGCAGTGATAATACCGGCACTGTATCTGCATTAATTTTTTTATACAGGTTGGAACAACTTGGAAGGGAAAACTGGGGGTAAAAGATCTTGGATTCATACCCCATCATCATTTTCTTACCACTCTTTGCAGACATCCCGTGAAACTGGCTTTCCAACCAATCAGGGAGCTTGGCGTATAGTCACATGAGCTCCCGCCAGCTGTCCCGATTGGTTTTAAACCCTGTACCACTCTGCGTTCCTCCACCTTCCATTTGAGGATGCCCCACAGATGCTCAATAGGGTTTAGGTCTGGGGACATGCTTGGTCAGTCCATCACCTTTACCCTCAGCTTATTTAGCAAGGGATTGGTCATCTTGGAGGTGTGTTTGGGGTCCTTATGTTGGAATACTGCCCTGTGGCCCAGTCTCTGAAGGGAGGGGATCATGCTCTGCTTCAGTATGTCACAGTACATATTGGCATTCACGA
This sequence comes from Pelophylax lessonae, assembly GCF_965119305.1. Lineage (NCBI taxonomy): Eukaryota > Metazoa > Chordata > Amphibia > Anura > Ranidae > Pelophylax > Pelophylax lessonae. The sequence goes on from NC_138780.1 coordinate 26,062,853, forward strand.
TTCCCTCAATGAACTGTAGCTCCCCAGTGCCGGCAGCACTCATGCAGCCCCAGACCATGACACTCCCACCACCATGCTTGACTGTAGGAAAGACACACTTGTCTTTGTACTCCTCACCTGGTTGCCGCTACACACGCTTGACACCATCTGAATCAAATATGTTTATCTTGGTCTCATCAGACCACAGGACATGGTTCCAGTAATCCATAGTAATCTTAGTCTGCTTGTCTTCAGCAAACTGTTTGCAGGCTTTCTTCTGCATCATTTTTGGAAGAGTCTTCCTTCTGGAACGACAGCCATGCAGACCAATTTGATGCAGTGTGCGACGTACGGTCTGAGCACTGACAGGCTGATCCCCCTACCCTTTAACCTCTGCAGCAAAGCTGGCAGAACTCACACATCTATTTCCCAAAGACAACCTCTGGATATGACGCTGAGCACGTGCACTCAACTTCTTTGGTGGACCATGGTGAGGTCTGTTCTGAGTGAAACCTGTCCTGTTAAACCGCTGTATGGTCCTGGCCACCGTGCTGCAGCTCAGTTTCAGGGTCTTGACAGTCTTCTTATAGCCTAGGCCATCTTTATGTAGATCCCTAGAGAGTTCTTTGCCATGAGGTGCCATGTTGAGAGTGATAACACCAAATTTAACACACCTTCTCCCCATTCACACCTGAGACACTAACGAGTCACATGACACTGGGGAGGGAAAATGGCTAATTGGGCCCAATTTAGACATTTTCACTTAGGGGTGTACTCATTTTGTTGCCAGCAGTTTAGACATTAATGGCTGTGTGTTGAATTATTTTGAGGGAACAGCAAATTTACACTGTTATACAAGCTATACACTCACTACTTTACATTGTAGCAAAGTGTAATTTCTTCAGTGTTGTCACATGAAAAGATAGAATAAAATAATTACAAAAATGAGCGGGGTGTACTCACTTTTGTGACATACTGAAGCACTGGGATTGTTATTTTTCTGCTCCTCAGGGTAGCGCTGTACCATTACAGTTTATTTAACCACTTGCCGACTGCCGCACGACTATCTACGGCGGCGGTCAGCCCCTCACAGGCAAAGTGACGTAGGTCTACGTCGCTCGCCTGTGAGGGTTTAGGGAGCGAGCGCGCGCCGCCGGAGGCGCGCTCCCGCTCCCGCGTGGTCACGGACCCCCCCGCGCGTGTGACCGGCGGACCCGATCGCCGCCGGCCACTCTGCGATCGGCGGGGGAGAGGGAGAAAGTCAGGCAGCTTGTGTAAACAAGCTGCCTGTCATTCTCCTCTCTGTATGAGAGATGATCACATGGATCTACTATGTAGATCCATTGATCACTCTGCATACAGTTGAAGCCACAGCCAATCACAGTTAGAATCACGCCCCTAGGGACACACACAGCCCCTCCCTCTCAAATAAAGTTAACCCCTTCACTACCAGTGTATTTTTACAGTAACAGTGCATATGTATAGCACTGATTACTGTAGAAATGTCACTGGTAACCCCAAAAGTGTCAAAAATGTCAGTCAAGGGTCCGATCTGTCCGCCGCAATGTCGCAGTACCGCAAAAAAATCGCAGATCGCCGCCATTACGCGTTAAAAAAAAACCAACAAAAATGACAAAAATCTTTCCCTTTGTTAGTAAACGCAATAACTTTTGCGCAAACCAATCAAAATACGCTTTTTGCGATTTTTTTTACCAAACATAGGTAGCATAAAACAAATTGGCCGAAAATATTAAAAAATTTTGATTTTTACATTTTTTTTGGGGGAATTTCATATAAAAAAAAGGGAAAAATATTGCTATTTTTGCAAAATTTACGCTCTTTTTTTGTTTATAGCGCGTGATAAAAAAATCGCACAGGTGATCAAATACCGCCAAAAGAAAGCTCTGTTTGTGGGAAAAAAAGGACGCCAAATTCGTTTAGGTACAGCGTCGCACGACCGCGCAATTGTCCGTTAAAGTCACGCAGTGCCGAATCGCAAAATACCCTCTGGTCGTTTAGCAGCCAAATCCTCCGGGGCTTAAGTGGTTAATATGGCTTCCTATGAGACACATTCCCATCTATGCTTTTTTCAGCCGCTGCATTTGTAAAATACAAAACGGTGCTTTTTTGGATCAATAGATGCCAATAGAGAAGCTGTGAAAAGCATGTAATGCGTTTTGCTGCGATTTGCATTTTTAATCTGCTCAATGACAAATTGGCCAAAAAAAGCTTAAAAAAATGCTTATCGCAGTAAAATCAGGTGTGCAAAAACGTAAAACAAAAAGCACTGCAGAAACGGATCAAAACCAAACTACAAAGATATAAACCGAGCCACACCTATGCATTTTCTGGTACTTTTTGCAAAAATGCACTACAGTTCATTTAACATGGTTTCCTATGGGACACGTTCACATCTATGCTTTTTTCAGCCGCTTTGTCTTTGGAAAGTGTCAGGGACTTTTTTAAATGCAAAACGGTGCTTTTTTGGTTCAATAAACGTCAATGGAGAAGCTGCAGAAAAGCATGTAGAGAGTTTCTTCACATGCAAATTTATTGCGATTTGCGTATTTTATAATCTGCCCAACAAATTGGCCAAAAAAATGTAAAAAATGTAAAACGCAAATTGCGGTAAAATTGCATGTGCAAAAATGCAAAAAACACCACACAAATCACTTCAGAAAAAGATCAAAAGCAACCTGCATAGATGGTAAACAAGCCTAACAGTTGCTTTCCCTCAGTCACTAAGGGGTTAACTAGATGTATTCGTGTCATAGTGGCAGCAGAGGCCATAAAAGTGGGTGGAGCCTATGTGACCAGTAAAGGGGAGGAGCCTATGTGTCCAGTAAAGAGGGTGGAGCCTATGTGACCAGTAAAGGGGCGGAGCCTGGAAAGCCAGTAAAGGGGCGGAGCCTTTGGTTCTATAAAAAGAGGCGGCAACAGGCCTCAGTGTGGGAGTTAGGAGTTGGATTTGAGAAGTAAACATCTTTGTTTCTTCTCTGTGATTTATTCGTGTTGTCCATAGTGTGATTTAGAGATTTACTAGATTTTTGCGATCTGGTAATTTTCTCTATAATTACAGGATATCGAATTTAGCTTGCCAGGAATATTAACATCTTTTTCCAGGCAAAATGGTGAAATTAGATCGCACCGCCTACCTGCGTGTAGGAGAAAGCGGCCCGTATCAACGCCGCAATACCCAAAAACATCAAGAGGTATATTGCCAGGAATCTTTACATCTCCTTCCAGGCAAAATGGTGAAATTAGATCACACCACCTACCAGCGTGTAGGAGAAAGCGGCCCGTATCAACGCCGCAATACCAAAAAACATCAAGAATGCCAGGCTCAGCGTTCTAAGAAGTAAGTATCAGATATTTTTGGATCAATAACCAGTAGGGGGATCAATACAAACTGACAGCATATAAAACAGAATTTATTTATAAGTGATCAGCTAATCATTAGATTTTGTATCTCTCAGTAATGTGAAATACAGATCATACTATTGTCCATTTCACAGTCTGTTATGTAACCGACCCGACGATTCTGCTGTCTGTAGCTAAAAATAGACCAACTGTCAAATAGACCAACTGCCTAGCTAACGGACACAATCTGATCAGTGAGTTGGCTTTAATAATTGTGCAGACTAATAATGACAGATGTATAGTTTCCCTAGATTTTAGGACCTGCGTCACCTGGGGCTTTTATATACTTTAGGCACATTTTACATTCTAATCATAGGAGTGCGCAGCCTTTTGCATTTGCGTGTGCACTCCAAAGCCCAAACACACATGCGTGTGTGTGTGTGTGTGTATATATATATATATATATATATATATATATATATATATATATATGTATTTATTTATTTCATATATATATATATATATATAGATATATTTTTTTTTTTATTTATATATATATATATATATATATATATATATATATATTTATATATATTTTTTTTATATATATATATATATACACACATACATACACACACACTCTTATAATAATGATTGGCGAGTATTTTCTGTTTCATTGTTATTTTTTGTGCATCCCAATTTGCTGCTTATGATTATAGTATGAATTTAGTCACTAAATAGGAAATTATGAGCACAAATCAGGGATTTGCTTTTGGCCCAGACGGCTCAGCAGGAAAAATAGATGAACTGGGGCTTTTTTTTCACAGTTGATCTATATTTACAAAGACCTTGACAATTGTCCATAATCACCTGTTTAGTGAATAAACCCCATTTGTGACAATCTAAAGAAGTGGTCTCTAAACTGCGGCCTGGGGGTAGGATGCGGCCCTTTGCTTGCCTTTATCCGGCCCCCCAAGGCACTTCTCCCACTGATAGAACACTACTCTGCCAACTGACAACAATGGGAAACCATTTCTCCCACTGGCACCAACAATGGGGCGCTATTCCTCCCCCTAATACCAATCATGGCGATGTTTACTCTCACTGATGCCAGGAAATATTCCAATCCCACTGGACACAGTCTGGCCCCACTAATGTCTGAAGGATGATAAACTGGCCCTTTGTTTAGAAAGTTTGGAGACCCCTGATCTACAGACTAGGCAGGTAACAAAGGTCAGATGTTGCAGTGATAATACCGGCACTGTATCTGCATGAATTTGAATACAGGTTGGAACAGCTTGGAAGGGAAAACTGGGGGTAAAGGATCTGGGATTCATACCCCATCATCATTTTCTTACCACTCTTTGCAGACATCCCGTGATACTGGCTTTCCAACCAATCAGGGAGCTTGGTGTATGGTCACATGAGATCCCGCCAGCTGTCCGGATTGGTTTTAAACCCTGTACCACTCTGCCTTGTGGCACATTGCCAGTCACAAAGGAGATCTTTCCGCTCTCCCTGCCAGCATATTACGTGCCTGCCTGCAGATTCAGAATAAAAGAGAAGTACTGCCATCCACACTTCTCTTATAAACAGAGTTGCTCAGTGGGAGATCATTCCCATCTTCCCGCTGCCACAGAGCAATAACGCTAATGCACACGGGGTGTGCCCAGGCAGATCTGGCACACCCCATGCACACTCCTATGATTTTCATACATGTCGGTGGGAATGCAGGACCCTCTTGAAGCAGGTCATCTGCAGATCTAATGCACCCGTTAATTAATTCTGAATGATCCCAGAAGCATCTCAAACTGATATCAATCTGATACCACTGAAACAAGCCCAGAGCCCTTCAGCACAGGTCCTTACTTTGTCTCCGGTTGGTTCACAGGGGTGGGAATCGTCATTGTTACTAAAAGACCATATTAACTTTTTTTTTCCGTTCAAACATGGGACCAATCTCCTGATCAGGGTATCATGTTGGGGGAGGATTTTAGGATTAGGGATGTGATCCTCCTATTGAATGTGATCCATATTTTGATTTGTATCTCTTGAAACTGAATAAATATTATTGAAAGACAATAATCCATGACTTAAAGCTTTGAATAGTCCATGCTAACAAATATCTTCTTTCTTTTCAGTATCAGAAATGAGACTGCCAATGCCGCTAAGCCTGCCGAGGCCACTAAGCCGGCCAAGGCCGCTAAGCCTGCTAAGGCTGCTAAGCCGGCCAAGGCCGCTAAGCCTGCTAAGGCTACTAAGCCGGCCAAGGCCGCTAAGCCGGCCACTGCACCGAAGACACCGACCAGGGCCGCTAAGCCGGCCACTGCACCGAAGCCACCGACCAGCCAGCCACAACAACAGCTGACTACAGAGTTGGTTTCCAGCTTTTCCAAAGCTACGGGAATGTACCCAAGCTGGGCAGAACAGTAAGTTTTTTGTTAAAAAATTTTGGGGTTCTTTCATATTTACAATGGAAAGCATAGTCAAAAAACGAAAAAGTCCTCAAACCCAGATAAACTTGTGGCTGGGTCACTAAATTAAATGAGGCTTCGCTCATAAAGCTTTATCACCAGGATAAGTATACGTCTTTTCAAAATTGACGTTATTTCAGATAAGGCCAATGAGGTTTGAACATTACAGTCATATGGCTGAAAAAAAAGAGTTCAGATGTTAAAGCTTTGTGAAATGTCAATAAAAATGTAAATATAAAGGCAAGCCATTGCCAGAAGCGACATGTTAAAAAGCAGTACCGTATTTTCCGGCGTATAAGACGACTGGGCGTATAAGACGACTGGGCGTATAAGACGACTGGGCGTATAAGATGACCCCCCTATTACATGATCTACCGGTAATACTTATACTTAGGTTACCTTGGAGATATTATACTCGGCGTATAAGACGACCTCCCATTTTTGGGGGATTTTTTTGAGGTTCAAAAGTAGTCTTATACGCCAGAAAATACAGTATATAAAAGATTTACAACCTTCATAAAGAAAGTGAAAAAATCTACGCAGTTCCTTATCACTGAATGAAGGCTTCCTGTCAGCTCTATCCCACAATGTATAGCCATAAGGCAATTATAGAAAATAAGGACGATTGGATCTTAATTAGAACAAATATATTTAAAATATTGATGTTTCTGAAGCCGGCCTGAATTATGCAGGAAACATCATATGAAGACAATGTTTTCATTAACATTTACCTTAAAAAAAGACAATGTCTCCAAAGTTCAGAGGGGTCCTATAGTCTACTCTTGGCCTGCAGTGTCCTGATTTGTTCTCTGGATTCCCCCGTCATCCACATCAATATGGCCACCATTTTGAAGTTTGGTCTCAGTTCTACAACATATTCCGTCCCGTGTCTTTTAGCCTTACTAGAGCAGAATTGAGAAGATGTAGCCTGGTTCAAGAATTTGGTCTGATCACTTTAGGGAAATTCCATCACTAGAATCTCTGTTGTAGGATGGACTTCTCTTTAGAGCTGAATCCACCCAGAACTGCATTTCTCTTTTGGTCCCTTGTGGTTTAGATGGAACCTTTCATGAAATGTGAATTCTTTGTGGATTTAACAGGGCTTCTGGCAATGAATGGGAGGAATTTCACATTCCATTACATATATTCCGAATGTGTTGGGTTTTCGAAACAATATAAATGACTTTCTTTACTTATCCTATTGTTATATTCTCTGTGCCTTTTCTTACCAATATTTTTTTTTTCCAGGTGTCTCAGGCAAAACAATGATGACTACATTCAAGCCATGGTCATCTTCCAGAAGATGAAGGCTGAAGGGAAAATCCCCAGCCATTTCTTTTTCATGGACTCTAACCATGATGAACTCCGGGCCAAGTTCATTGAAGTCACCGGAATGTTTGAAGAATACGCAGACAAGTAAGTTTCTGTTAAATCCCTTGGAACTCTCAGTTTCTGGGGAATGGTTTTCACACACATTTTTGTTTTCCATTCTTTAACATCTAGGACTGACAAGTTCTTATATGAGACTGTCAGTCCCATTTAGCTTTAACAATATGAACATGTGGAAACCCAGCAAATGGTTTACCTGTATTACTTATTTAACCACTTGCCTACCGGGCACTTTCACCCCCTTCCTGCCCAGACCGATTTTCAGCTTTCAGTGCTCTCATACTTTGAATGACAATTGCGCGGTCATGCTACACTGTACCCATATGACATTTTTATCATTTTTTTTCACACAAATAGAGCTTTCTTTTGGTGGTATTTAATCACCTCTGGGTTTTTTACTTCTTACAAAAAAAAAGAAAAGAGAAAATTTTGAAAATAAATCAATTTTTCTCCTTCACTGATGTGCGCTGATGAGGCGGCACTGATGGGCACTGATAGGCTGCACCGATGGGCACTGATGAGGTGGCACTTATGGGCACTGATGAGGTGGCACTGATGAGGAGGTACTAATATGCCGCACTGATGAGCACTGATAGGTGGCACTGATAGGCGGCACTGAGAAGTGGCACTGATGGGCACTGAGAGATGGCACTGACGGGATGCACTGATGGGCACTGATAGGCTGCACTGATGGGCACTGATGAGGTGGCACTTATGGGCACTGATGAGGTGGCACTGATGAGGAGGTACTAATATGCCGCACTGATGAGCACTGATAGGTGGCACTGATAGGCGGCACTGAGAAGTGGCACTGATGGGCACTGAGAGATGGCACTGACGGGATGCACTGATGGGCACTGATGGACACTGACGGGTGGCACTGATGAGCACTGATGGGCAGCACTGATGGGCGGCACCATCAGTGCCCACACTCAGTGCCCATAGTGCTGCCAGTCAGTGCCCATCAGTGCCTAGATGAGCAGGCACTGATGGGCACTGACTGGAAGCACCATGGGCACCGATTGTGGGCACTGATGGCGGGCACTGTGAGCAATGATGGTGGGCAGTTATGGCTTTTTATTTCACTCTTGTATAATCAGGGAATTGGTGATCAGTGCCCTTATTACATTTCCCTGTGTTCCCTATGAGGAGGAGCCGCTGATCGGCTCTCCTCGCCTCACACACTGACAGTGAACGGCACTTCCTCATTTACATGTGACCAGCTGTGATTGGACACAGCCGATCACATGGGTAAAGAGTCATGTCATTGAGTCTTTACCAAGATCGGGATCGATCCGTGTCCTAGCAACACGGCGCGGTCACGATCGCTGCTCCGCTCGCCCCCAGGGGCACGCGAGAGAGGCTGTTCTGGTGCGCCGTCGTATGACGGCGTCCCAGGATAATAGCTACACCGCTCCGTCGTCATTAGATGGCGGGCGGGTAGTAAGTGGTTAAATGGGTCCATATGTCATTTATTTTTTACTTTCATCAAAATCAAATATTCTCTATTATGTCTTCTACAACCCGTCCTAACCTCCATATTTCTTTACAGGTGTCTTCGGGAGAACAACTGGGACTGGATAAAGTCTTGGAATGATTTCAACTCCCTGAATTCAGAAGGCCAAATTCCACCACAATGCTTTTACAGGCATGAGGGACAGAACATCTTCCCAACAAACAAAAACTTGGTGGTCTTTGAATTTGCCAGCAAGAGCAACATGCGCCCTCAGTGGGCGGAAAAGTAAGTCTCGGTTTCTATTTCTATTTTATTGTTTTTTATGTTATTAAAGCTGGGCATATACTAGAAGATTGTCATCAGGAGCCAGCTGAAGTTAGCTCCATGTGTGGCCCCCCTCCACCCTCCTGCCTGACCTTCTTTGATTAAAAATGTTTGGACCAATAACGACTGAATGCAGCTGCTGTTTGGGTATTCTGAAGGCCATCACCAGCAGCAGTCAGAATCCACTAAGAGCAGAAGAATGGATGGAGGAAACTATTCAATTTTATTATTATTCCACAGAATTACTCTAGTGATCTCCAAGTTTGTATTTTTTATTGAGAGACTTTTGTTCACTTCAGATGGATTCTGCATTCACAAACAACTCAGTAGGAATGCAGAAACGTATGAAGCAGGACAAAAGCAGGTCAGAAGGAGTCCAAATGCAGGTCATATACACCTGTGAATTAATTCTGAATCCTTTCAGAAATCTCTTCAACTAATATCACACTGATGTCATAGGGCACAAGCCCAAAATCTGCCTCCACAAGCACTTTGACAACAGTTTTCCTTTTCTATCGGCCTAGTATTTCTTGGTGGTACAAAACCTTTATTGTACTTGTCCATGGTGGAATGTTCACCTGCTCAGAGCAGAGTGTAGTCCTTTACTGCTCTTCTGTATGAAGTCTAGGCTGTTTACAATATCATCGCCCCTTACCAATGAGATAATCCATTCGCTGGATCTCTGACAAAATGGAGATGACCCAGGAAGTCAGAGGGAAATTCTGTGCTTACCATTGTTCCCACTACATACCGTATTTTTCGCCGTATAAGACGCACCGGCATATAAGACGCACCCAATTTTAAAGGAGGAAAATCTAGAAAAAAAAGATTCTGAACCAAATACTGCAGTAAAATATTTTATATCAACAGGTGAGGGTATAGGCATGGCACAGGTGATGGTATAGGCATGGCACAGGTGATGGTATAGGCATGGTACAGGCATGGCACAGGTGAGGGTATAGGCATGGCACAGGTGATGGTACAGGCATGGCATGGGTGAGGGTATAGGCATGGCACAGGTGATGGTACAAGCATGGCACAGGTGAGGGTATAGGCATGGCACAGGTGAGGGTTTAGGCATGGCACAGGTGATAGTACAGGCATGGCACAGGTGAGGGTATAGGCATGGCACAGGTGAGGGTATAGGCATGGCACAGGTGAGGGTATAGGCATGGCACAGGTGATGTTTTAGGCATGGCACAGGTGAGGGTATAGGCATGGCACAGGTGATGTTTTAGGCATGGCACAGGTGATAGTACAGGCATGGCACAGGTGAGGGTATAGGCATGGCACAGGTGAGGGTATAGGCATGGCACAGGTGAGGGTATAGGCATGGCACAGGTGATGGTATAGGCATGGCACAGGTGATGTTTTAGGCATGGCACAGGTGGTGGTTTAGGCATGGCACAGGTGGTGGTTTAGGCATGGCACAGGTAGGCTTCAATCACTTACCTGCTCTCCTGGGCTGCCTGCGAGACGTCCATGGCGCTGCTCCTCTCGTCCTCTTCTTCTGACGGCGGCGGGATTCCGGGAACCGTCCACGGCGCTGCTCCTCTCGTCCTCTTCTGTCTTCTTTGACGGCGGCTCTCTTTCTTCCGATCGGTCCGGCGGGAAGGAGATCGGGCGGTGACGGTGCGTGACTGACGCACGCACCGGCACCGCCCCCATTGCGACGTCAGCAGGCAAAATGTGTATTTGCCGTATAAGACGCAGCAACTCCCCCCCCCCAGTTTTAGGGAAGAAAAAGTGCGTCTTATACGGCGAAAAATACGGTATACATGCTGCTTAGAAAATCCATGCAGAGTTTTGTGTATTAACCTTATAAATATATATATATTTTTTTTTTTTAAGTCCTGTCTATTGTCTGTTACTAATCTCACTGAAACTTTTGTTTTTCAGGTGCCTTTCTGATATGAAGTGGAGTTGGGAGGACGCTGAGGCCATCTTTACAAAGATGAAGGTAAGTAAGACTATCAGTATATAACTAAGGGGGACATTTATAAAGTACAGCCATGGGGTTGTGAGAAATAAAAACTGGGGGACAGCCTGGTTATTTGACCGGTCGAACACAAATGACCAGCTCTCCTCCAATCATAGAGCAGCTCAATGAACTATCAAAGAGCACAAACTGTGACCCCCACATTGAAAGTTATCTACAAAATGTGGAGTACGGTGTGCATAGCCCTATGGAGTATAATGGGGAGCAGATAGCGACATCTGCCCTCTGGTATAAATAGCCGCCTAAATTTACTTCTTTCCACAATAGCTTCTTCCTCAGTTTTTTAATCTTATTTCATTTTGATGTTTTGCAGATGGAAAACCAGATTCCGGAGGACTTCTTCTACAACACCAATGGCTATTATGACTTGGACGGCCCAAATGCAGCTGAAGCCTTTATTAAAAAGTTCTCAATGGGATCTGGACTTACGGAGGATTGGGCCAGAAAGTAAGTTTCCATTATTACTTCTCTTTCTATTTTGTTTCTTTTCTATGGGGTTCAGAATCACATCAGCTGTAAATGGATGGAGCTGCCTGGTCTGAACATCCTATAAATTCTATTGCCAGATTTAGTTGTCTGTTCATTATGTTTACATTGTTTACTTCTTTATCTTTCAGATTCTTGGAGAATGCTCAATGGAATTACATGCAGGCAATGCGTGACTTCTTATATATGAAGGTAAGAATATTCAACTAGAACTAGATTTGATTTTCCACAACACTTTATCACCCAGTAAGCCCTGGTCTGTTGCAATTTCATATGAGTTCCAGAACTCATAGAATCGCATGACAAGTGAAATTACACGACTTTCTATGTTGGCCGTTCACATATATGCAGCCCAAATGCAATGCAGTTTTAAAAAGCGTCCTGTGTGTGTGGTGAGATTTTCATCTCTATAGAGTCTAATGCATGGAAAACGCATAGGTGTTCACTGACTAAGCAATTCCAGGGCCCTTTCTAGCAGGCTATAATGTCTTTATGAGCTAATTTTCATAGAGAGAGAATCGTAACTGAATCCAAATCGCATTGTAATCGCTCGTGAATTTGCATGAAGTCACATTGGAAATTATCCTTGATATCACACTAAAAACATCCGTTAAATTGCACGGCATAAGTGTGAATCTAGGCTAAGAGTTTGTTCACACAAGCAGTGTTGCCCAACACAGTTTAAATGCAGGCACAAGGAAATAGTCTTGTTTCCTATTGTTTCAGATTACCCTAATACCCTCCATTGGTTTGTACTAAAAAAAAAGGACATAGTAAAAGAATACATTACAAAAAAAAGAGAAAGGGTAATAAAAAGCACTGAAACACCTGCAAAAAATGCATTATAGTGCAACTTAACCACTTAACGAGCAGCCACGTAGACCTACGTAGGCTGACTTTAGGTGGTTCTAGCTAGAGGCATCACTTTTAGAGCCGGCGGTCAGCTTTCCAGCGGTAATGACGGATGCGGCCGCGACGGGAGCCGCTCGATACCCCTTCCATGGCTCTGCCCGGGTCTCCCGGTGGGATGGAGTCCCGATCAAAGCTGGATGCGGCTTTGGTCGGAACTCCGATGATGTAACCCGGAGGCGGCGTTCATGACGTCACATCTGGATTACTCGGCTGCTAAAGGGGCCGGATTTAAAAAATGAATGTATTCAAAAATGCAGTTTTCTGTGTTTTGAATACATGGAAGTGTAGTGGAGGGGTCTGGGGTCTTTTAGACCCCGATCCTTCCATAAAGATTTCCTGTCACTGCCTATTGCTGTCACAAGCAATGTTTACATTGCTTGTGACAGCAATAAAAGTGATACGATTTTTTTATTTTTTAAAACCTGTGCTAAAATTAAAAAAAAAAAATAAAATAAATAGGAAAAAAGATAAATACTTTTTTAGCCGCCCCCGTCACCGTGAGCTAGCGCACGAAAGAAAACATATACGGAAGTCGCGCCGCACATGAAATCGCTGTTCAAACCACACATGTGAGGCATCGCCGCGATTGCCAGAGCGAGAGCAATAATTTAGAAAAAAGAGCAACACTCTAGCTCTAAACTGGTAACCGTTAAATTTTTTTTTAAGCGTCGCCTATGGAGATTTTTATTGACCGTAGTTTGTCGCCATTCCGCAGGTGTGCGTAAATTTAAACCGTAACATGTTGGGTATCTATTTACTCAGGGTGACATCATCTTTCACAATTTACAAAAAAAATGGGCTAACTTTACTGTTTATTTTTTTTTAAATGCAGTGAAATGTAATTTTTCCAAAAAAATGGCGTTTGAAAGACGGCTGCGCAAATACCACGTGACAAAAAATATTGCAATGACCGCCATTTTATTCTCCAGAGTCTTTGCTAAAAATATATATATAATGTTTGGGGGGTCTAAGTAGTTTTCTAGCAAAAAATACTGATTTTAACTTGTGAACAAAATGTGTCAAAAATGGGCTTGGGGCTAAAGTGGTTACAAACACATGCCAGCATGCATGGCAACCATAACTTACACACTTTCTTTTTTATATTTTGCAGGCACAAAACGACATTCCAGCAGATGCCTTCATTCCTTAGTTCCATAGGAGCATTCAAGATTTGGACCCTGTTCTACAGAGACTTTTCATGGAAACAGCCAAGCATCTTACTCTGTTCTGCAGAGACTTTTAATGGAAACAGCCAAGAGTGTTACCCTGTTCTACAGAGACTTTTAATGGAAACAGCCAAGAGTGTTACCGTGTTCTACAGAGACTTTTGATAGAAACCAGCAAAGCATATTGGACGTTGTTCTAAGAAGAAACCACCAAGCTCAACAATCCAAATATATAAACCAACATATCTGGGCAACATTCTGCATTCTGCAAGCAATAACACATTCTATTAATGTAACACGGCTGATTGTGGATCCAGGGACTAGCCAAGCTAGTGATTTCTTCTGATCTTCCTCTTTATTTTTTATTTTTGTTCTTTATCTGACTTTATACTATGCCAGAAACCCACTAAGAAAACACACAGTTACATAGTCAGTATGGTTGAAAAAAGACACCAGTCCATCTAGATCAACCTGTGGTGTGTGAGTGTGCCTGTGTCCATGTCAGTAGTACATGGTATATGCCTGTATATTGTAACTTCCTAGCATGTGGTTAAATCTAACATTAATGGAAGACTGCCCCAGCCAGACTTTGTTTATTCCATGCCTGCTGCCCAGTTAGACAATGCTGATTCCCTGCCTCCTACCCAGCTGGATTCCGGTACGAAGGTTAAGCTCCCGCCTGCTGATGGGTCTGACACTTCCAAGTTTCCATTACGGTCACATACCTTACATGGGTTGCCTGTCTAGCCTAAGATTCTTCCAATATTTCAATTCCTCAAGTCCCTTTTGGAGCGTATTTCTCCTGTTGTTTCAAAGCCTGGTGGTCCAGACATTTAAACTGTAACCAGTAGCTGTATTTGCCATAACAACCCCAATAATAGCGCTATTCTGGGTAGTGGTCGAGTACCATATGTGCTTTGTCACGACCCAGATGAAATTGCTGTGCATTTGCCATAGCCGCCTAGCAAGTAGCAATCTTTTGGGGGGTGGTCGAGTACCATATGTACCTTGCCACATTCCAGATGCTCTTGCTGCAACTTCAAGTGAACTAGAGGACCTATTCTGGGTAACCAGTGCCTTGGAAAGACCTAGGTGGCAGTTGAAATGCCGAACAATTTTTTGGGGACCAGGCAAGCTACTTGGTTATAACAAGACACCCTGATGTCAGGGCACCGATACTGTCAAATGACTCCAGTGCTAAGTCTTTAGATGACCCATGGTATCCGAGCTTTGGGGTACCTACTGTGTTGAGGGACTGAAAATTTGCAAATTTGTATCTCTTAGAAAATCCAGATGACAGGACACCCAACCAGTTGCCAGACCCCAGCAGTTGAGCATCTAGCCTCATAACTGATTCTGAAGGCAGGGCATCTTGCTGGTTACCAGACTTCAGAAGAAGGGAATCTGGTACGTCTTTAGAGTATGGAAGATTGTCTCTTTCAACTTATTTGGCAAGTGGATATCTCATATGGACTTGTTTAACAAAGTCTGGTTGGAGCATCAGGAGGCCACTCTTTAGAGGTGGGAACTGTCAGGCAGAGCTGCCATTGAGGGGGGGGGGGGGGGGTGGTATGGGGGGAGGTGACCAATACACAAATGAGGGGCCTGCGGCGTCTCCAGGGGCCCAACTGCCGAGCAGGGCCAGGAGGAGCCTGGTTGCCCTGTCTTTCTCTATACATTCATTCACAAAGGAGTCGGCAGCTGCTGCTCTGTTGTTTTTCTTATTTCTGGCTCTTTACTGTCACCTGTGGCTGTTTCCTGCATGTGCAGTCCTCATGTGAGTGCTGCTTGTATGTGTTATGGATTGTGATTGGCTGTAGCTCTTCTCTGAGTCCCAGGGACATGTGTCAACTTTGTAAAAACGAGCTGGGACTAGGAAGACCTAATTTATATGTATGATCTGTGTGTATAAGTGAGGGGATGGGTTGTTTCTGTACTGGGGGGGGGGCTAGATTGTTGTATGTGTGTGTGTGTGTGTGCTGTGTGTGTGTGTTGTGTGCTGTGTGTGTGTGCTGTGTGTGTGTGTGTGTGTGTGTATATTTAGATAGATAGATTAGTATAGTGTAAGGACTGGCCAGAGAGGGATTCCTTTGATGCAGCTGGCCAGCTTAATGATGTATTGCAATGCATGTGAACCAAAAAAAAAGTTTGCAAGAAATGTATAAAAATGTTTTTGTTGGTATAAACCACCAAACTTATGTATTCTGTTCTACAGAGAATGTATGTTATCTAATAAAAAATCTGTTTGACTATATGGGAGACAGTCTGATTATTTTACTTGTCAAACACCCATGACCAGCTCTCCTCCAATAACAGGGACACCCTGTGAACTACAATGCAACTTTCCACATGTAGCCACACGCCGAGTGTTGACCTGTGGATGTCCGAGCTGGACAAGGCTATATGCGAATAGCTGAGGCCGTTGTCAGCCTTTCATTACTTTAAAGAGGCTGACCGCCCGCTGCTGTTCATATTATTAGGTTATTAACCCTTTCCCAGCCAGTGTCATTAGTACAGTGACAGTGCATATCTTTTTAGCACTGATCACCGTAATAATGTCACTGGTCCCCAAAAGGTGTCAAAAGTATCAGAAAGTGTTCAAATTTTCTGCCACAATATCGCAGTGCCGCAATAAGTCGCTGAGCGCCGCGATTACCAGTAAATAAATAAAAATATCCCATTTTGTAGACACTATAACTTGCGCAAAGCAATCAATATACACTTATTGGGATTTTTTTTTACCAAGGATATGTAGCTCAATACATTGGCCTGAATTAGTAAAGAATTTTGATTTTTTACATTTATTTATTTATTGGATGTTTTATAGCAGAAAATAAAAAAAAATATGTTTTTTTTTCTAAATTTTCGGTTTTATAGAGGGAAAAAAAAACGCAGTGGTGACCAAATATCTCTGTGATCTGTGGGTGTCTGGGGTAATGCAGAGGCTCCCACAGACGATTCCTTTAGCCCCAGGTCTGTATAAAAGGTAAAAACCTTTGGTTATGGGACTGCAGGAAATAATCAATGGACTACGAGTGCAGCAATGTCACCACACTTGTACTCCATTGAATAAATGGTGGCATATGGAACTTGTAGTCTTTCCTAACACAGATCTGAGTGAATGGATGATATGACTTAGGACAGAGGGGGGCAGATAGAGGGTAGGGGGCTGGAGAATGGCACCATGATTCATGTTACACTACAGGTATCAATGTAACATTGGCATGGTCAGAAAGGTGGAATTAGCCTGCAAGAGAAGCTACAGGTGATATGATCTGAAGTTCCTGAATACGAGGTTTTTGGTGCCTCAGGCCAAGAAAAAGTGGGACGTTTTGGGCAAAAAGTGGGGATTACTTCAATAAGATATATAAGTAAAACAATGTATTTAAATAAAATTTAAACTATATATGTATTATGTGTGCTGGGCTAAAGGCCCATTGGTGTAAAGAGGTGATTAGATTGAAAGTTTGTGACAAAAGGTGATATGGTGACTTCTGAACATATTTCTCTGTTTTCCGTGCTTTAACAAAAGGCTTAGATTGGGACAGAGAAAACATCCAACGCGTTTCGGCTTAGATCAATGGAATGCCTTTATCAAGGATATCACCATATATATGATTTATTTTGCCTGATCCATGTAGGAAGACCTTTTCCTCTGGTCCCCAAATTGCATCGAGAACTATGTGGAAGGGCTGGTTTGACAAAACTGTAGAGTATTGCAGCTGTGCTGGGAAATTCCTACAGCTTGCTTCTGCTGTGGTCAAAGATTGTCTATACCAGGAATGTTAGGCCGGCTTCTAGGTAGTTGGTTCGGTCAGGCTATCTGAAGATCCTAACCAGACAAATATACAGAGCTCTACATTTTAAAGGCCAGTGTGGAGCAGCAGATGGGTTTGGAGCAGCTCCTCCACACTGGGCCTAAGGGAGTTACTTAGGCCAGCCAAACATGGATCAATATTCAGCTGCTTCAGCAGGGACCGGCTGATATTGGCTCCGTGTATGGACACTGTGCTCTATCTACTAATCCACTTCTGTACATCCGCCCTGTCAGATTTCCCCCACTCGATCAGCTCTGCAGGCTATAGCCTACAACACTGATTACAAAAAGGGGTAATGGTCTGGTTCCCACCAAAGCACTCCTCCATCCCAAAATATATATCAAAACAAGAAAATTGGCCCGCGGGACTTTGTATGAGGTACGTGCTCAGTGGCTGGAAATGAATGACATGCATAGTATGTGAATAAAATAATGATTGATTTTATTGCATAATACATAAAAATGGCAACGTATGCTCAATGGCACATAATATAGCTCAATGGCTCAAATACAAATGACATGTAACATGAATAATAATATCACATTTTAGTAGACAACTTGGTGTAACCTCTTGCTTTTAAAGGTAACATGAATGATGTAATGAGATGACATGGCAGTAGAATATATGTTGTGATCTGGCTGACGCGTTTCGGGAGAACATCTCCGTTCTTCAGAGATCAATATATTCAAGGTGTCTCTATAAGAAGACAATATATTACAGTATGCAGTAGGAATGGAATATAAATGAAAAAAGGTTCAGTAAAATAATGAGAGCTTAGGAGTACTAAATACTCACAGATCAATAAAGCTCAAATGGCAAAAGTGGACTCCTATATGGCAGCGGTGCGTCGTGTCTAAACCGGGAGCTGAAGGGTCCCAGAATTCCAGCAACCAGAGAGGGGGGTCCATGGCAGGCAAGTGTGTATGTATGAAAGAGAACCTTCCAGACCTGTTGTATATATATAAATATCAAAATAGTGAAAATGTAGCATATGTGCTAACAATGGTAATAAACTTGTGTGATTTTATACCAGGTGGGAAGGGCTGGTGTGACGAGAATATGGGGTTCCCAAAAAGGGTGTAGGAAACGTGAGAAAGTGAAGGCAGGGGGGGGGGGGAAGAGGGGGAGGAAGGGAAGGGGGGGGAGAGGGGGAGGAGGGAAGGAGGAAAAGAGGAGGGGGAGCCCAAAAGCCAAAGGGTGGATGGGGAAGATGGAGAGGCAGTGTGTGGTGAAGAGGTGATGTGAAGGGTGGAAGGAGTGAAATAGGGAGTGAGTGAGGTGCTAGCCTGAGGAGAGTAAGTGTAAAGAGAGGATGTGACCGGGAAGGGAAAGGTGGGGATGTCCCAGTGACTGACCTGTCAGGTTGCTCCGTGGCTGGCAGCAAGAAAGGGACCCTAGCGTCATGCAGCGGGTAAAAGTAGATCAGACAGAGCCGAGGCATCTGTGATCTCGTGGAGGAGAGGAACGCTGAAGGCGGACCTCCCCGTCCCGCAGATATGACGGCACGCAGTGGCGCGGGTACGTCAGTGGAGGCACTGACGCACAGCGCTGAAGGTGCAACATGACGCCGATGTAACAGGTGGACCCGCTCATCCCAGACAGGGGGGAGGGGCGGGGACAGCAAGGGGGGGCGGACCCTCCCTCTTCGTACATCGCAGCTCCCGGGATAAGACCAGAACACCACCTGGCACAAGGGGCCACTATCTCCAAACAAATATAACATAAATTAATTGTAGAGGAGAACTCTGTATTAGTTAAACACTGCATACTGTAAGGACAAGAAAATAATAATAAGTGAAAAATAGGCAAAAAAGAGGGGGGGGGGCACCAAGATTGCATTGTCAGCTGGGATGGGCACAGTGGGTGTCTTCCCGGGTTAGACACGACGCACCGCTGCCATATAGGAGTCCACTTTTGCCATTTGAGCTTTATTGATCTGTGAGTATTTATTACTCCTTTAGCTCTCATTATTTTACTGAACCTTTTTTCATTTATATTCCATTCCTACTGCATACTGTAATATATTGTCTTCTTATAGAGACACCTTGAATAAATTGATCTCTGAAGAACGGAGATGTTCTCCCGAAACGCGTCAGCCAGATCACAACATATATTCTACTGCCATGTCATCTCATTACATCATTCATGTTACCTTTAAAAGCAAGAGGTTACACCAAGTTGTCTACTAAAATGTGATATTATTATTCATGAAATTTTTGCTCATGCTGTATAGTCCCCAAGGTGCCACATCCCCAAAAATGGAAATCACAACCAAAACAGGTTCCCCTGGGGTGGGACTTTGAAGGCACCAAAGTTAGACAACAAATGAAATAGGTAAAATAAAACAAACTTTATTAACTTGTGCAAAAAGATAAAAGCATGGGCAAGCAATAAAATACTCCACATAAACCAGTGCAACTTGGACCACTACGCCTCCGGGTTTGACCCGACGCGTTTCGGAGTGTAGGTTAACTCCTTCCTCAGGGGTGCCCTTGGAGGGTGGTCTGTAGGCAGTTGACATATAATAATTAATTTTGACATATTACAAAAAACATACAATGTATTAAGAATTCACATATATGATCTACTTACATAGTTCACTAGAGTGGGAAGTATGGATAGCCTGCCTAAGGGTTAAAAGCAAAGGGTATGCATGCCAACGTTATCCACTGGGGGTGCCATCTGGTTATCCTAGAGAGTCTAGGGATCTTGAATGAACTCCTGGATCCAAGTGGTCATCAACTGTCCGCTAACCAGTCTCAATCAGAGGCTAGGTGGGAGCAGCTGAAACCTATTCACAGCAGTTCTGCTGAACAAAAATTCGAGCAGTTAATCAAAAAATATATGCAGGAAACAAAGAAGCACATAATAAAAAGTACCCAAAAATGGCTCAAAAAACATCCATGGGATCAGACAGCCGCCAGTATCGAAGGGTACATATAAAGTATAATATGAGGGGGTGAGTGCTAGACTCTAATATCAGACAGATGGAATGAGTCCCATATAGTCAAAGAGTCTGTCACATTATCAAAATAGAGCAGAGTGTCTAGTTTATAAAGGTATAAAATTGTCTCTGCGGATAACTGGGGGCTGTCAACATGGATAGAGCTGGGTAAAGTAGTGTTGAAGGGCAGGCTGGATTGCTTACCTGGAACCAAAGCAGTTCAAATGTCCCCAATGGGTGTTGAAGCATGAAAAATCCTGCGTGTCCGGCGAGGGAGCAAGCAGCTCCCATGCCGGACAGGCAGGGCTTAAATGGCAGCGCCATCAGCTGAAACGATCATCAGCTGAATGACGCCGCTTGTTCAGCTGATTGCCAGTGAGGTTCCCTGGAGTGCAGCAGCCGCACACGTCCCCGACCGGAAGTGATCCGGCGGAAGCGTGGGCGGCCGATGCGTTCCACCGACACGGAATACATTCTGTTTGTGTGGAACGCAAACAGAGTGTAATGGGCATGCGTCATCGATCTCAACTAGAGATCGGGATGGAAATAGTGCATGCAATACACGCAGGCGCCACATAGTGGCGTCCGCTGTTACCGTGCCGGGCTGCTACCACAGCGAATCTAGAGAGCAAGAATTCTCTCTAGAAGGCAGTTACTGATCACGTCCAGAAGTGTCCAAGAGAGG
The DNA here is from genome assembly GCF_965119305.1 of Pelophylax lessonae. NCBI lineage: Eukaryota > Metazoa > Chordata > Amphibia > Anura > Ranidae > Pelophylax > Pelophylax lessonae. Next base: position 26,083,845 of record NC_138780.1, read on the forward strand.
AGGAATCTCTTGTGTTGGTGATATAGATATCTATATGAATATAGATATGTTGGTGATATAGAATATAGAACAAGAGAGATTACAATCAACTGGACCTAAATTATCCAGAGTTGAAATGTCTTATGATAGACGTACATGGACATCAATAATGTAAGAATATGAATATAACCAGAACATGTTAGAGGGACTTATCCTTTCATGTGGAACAGTAAGGCATGCTGTACCATTTGTTTACAAATGTAGGGATATCTGGACAGAATGCAGAAATACAGAAAATAATACGGACAATACATATAACATAAGAAATATAAACAAAAATTAATGGTGGGGATAATGTGGATAAAGGGGGGGGAAAAAGAAAAAGAGGGGGGGGGAAGGGGGAGAAAAAGGGGAAAAAAAGGGGGGGGGGAAGGGAAATGCCCATTAATTAGGCCTGTTGAGGTCAAACTGAAATGTACCGGCCTATTTTTCCATACCTCCAGAGGCAAATCCCTCAAGGAATGGTCTAAAGGATATTTGATCATTAAGTCCCGGTGGTTCAGTCGCTCTCAGGCGATATATCCATCGTAACTCCATTTGGAGGAGGGTCTTGTTCCAGTCCCCTCCTCTGGGGTTAGGATGTATTCTATCCAAGATCAAAAATTTGATCTTGGGGGTTTTTTTTTGGATGAACCAGGGCAGCATGGCGTCCTAATGGCAGATCAGGATCACGTGTTGTAATACTCCTTATGTGCCTGCATGCACGTTTTGTGAACTCAAGTTTGGTCTTGCCAACATAAAAACAGCCGCACCCACAGAGGAGTAAATATACTACTCCGTGGGTGCGGCAGTTGGCAAAGTGTTGTGGCCTAAAGGTCTGTCCGTTAGGTAATATTGGATTTTTGCTTGTGTCCATGTATCTACAGTACTTGCATGTTCCGCACATAAAGGTCCCCTTGAATTTGCAGTGATCTTTGCCTCTGTTGGCTGAGAATTCACTTTGTACGAGTTGGTCTCTCAGAGCGGGCACTTTTTTGTAGGTAAGTTGAGGGTATGCCGCAACATGCTTGCCCACAATAGGATCGAGGGAAAGCATGTGCCAATATCTCGTCAGAATTTTTTTGATTTCAGGATGTTGTTCTGAATATTTTGTGATAATTCTCAAGCTGTTATCAATAGGTTTAGGGGTCTTAGGAGTCAATAATTGTGCTCTATCGCTGGCCAGTGCTTTTTTATATGCTTTTTTCAGAGTGGATTTTGTATAGCCTCTAGATAGAAGTCTACATCGCAGATCATCCGCCGCTTTTTGAAAGCTGGCAGAATCAGTGCAGTTTCGTCTGGCACGAAGATATTGGCCATAGGGGATTGAGCGAACCAAGTTGTGTGGGTGGAAACTCGAGGCGTGGAGTATGGTGTTACCAGCAGTGGGCTTTCGATAAAGCCCACTGTGGAGAACACCATCCTCGCCCTTGTAGATCTCCACATCCAAAAAGGTAACTTGGCGCATGTCGTGATTCATGGTAAAGTTCAAGTTGAATTCGTTTTTGTTCATCCTGTCCATCCATTTCTCCAGAAGGTCCGCTGGTCCATGCCAAAGCATGAACACATCATCGATGTACCGGACCCACATTAAAATGTGGTCCGTGTACATCGTGGTGTCATCATCATGCAGGAGAGCGTGCTCCCACTCCCCCAGGTACAGATTGGCGTAGGATGGGGCACAGCATGTGCCCATCGCTACGCCTTGCACCTGGAGGTAGTGGGAGCCGTTGAACGTAAACACATTATGTGTTAATATAAATTGTAGGATGGACAGGATGAATTCACCATAGGCATTTAAACTTTGTCCCTGTATTAATGTGTGTCTTATTGCTGCCAGACCCCGATCATGCGGAATAGAACTATATAAGGCCTCGACGTCTATAGTGACCAATAAACAGTTGTCGGGGACCGCCACATTTTGTATTTGTTGTAGGAAATGTATTGTATCTCGCACATGAGATGGTAATGCAACTACAAAGGGTTTGAGAAACATATCCACTAGTTTACTTGCATTATCTGTCACCGAGCCCCTCCCCGAGATAATAGGACGCCCTGGTGGATTAGTGGCGTCCTTGTGTATCTTGGGGAGGGCGTAAAAAGTAGGGGTGACAGGAAAGGCCGTGCGGACATATTCCCAAGTGTGCTTGGGAATGATGTTGTTGAGATACGCCATGTCTACAATCTTGTAAAAATCCAGCTGATATTTAATGACAATATCAGCTGGAATTTTCCTATACCAGTTAGGGTTCTTCAAAATCTTTAGACACATTGCGACATAGTCGCCATTGTTCACGACGACAACGTTGCCACCCTTGTCGGCTTGCTTTATCGTGACCAATGAGTTTTGTTTTAGTTTTTGAATTGCTAATTTTTGATTGAAAGTAATATTGGTTTTAGCTGGTTTTTTGATATTTAGCTTTTCAATCTCCTTGGTCACGAGTTTGACGAAGGTGGCAACGTGTGGATTGGAGGTTTGGGGGAATTTGTCAGATTTTTTCTTAAGGGACAGATCGTGGCCCACAGGTGCCGATTTTTGTGGGTCAACACCTGCCAACAGGGAGGGTAGGTCTACTCGATCGATTAAGTCTTCGTTTTCCTCAAGTAATGAAATTAATGTATCTAAAATTGGGTCTTTTTGAGATTGCGAGGTCCCTACAGTTTTGTTGCTGTCAAATTGAATTTTGAAGTTCAATTTTCGAGCAAAAAGGTGCAAATCTTTGATGAAATCGAATCTGTCCAGTTTCATGCTAGGACAGAAACTTAGGCCTTTGGACAGAATCTCGATTTCGTCTAAAGATAGAGTGTAATCTGATAAATTAATAACAGATAAGTCAGTGCCTATAGAAGTGGGGAAGGATTGGTTTGTGAACAAGGGTGCCGATACGGAGTTCAATTGGGAGGGATGGGGGTGTAGGTGGGGGCTCTCATGTGAATTAACTCTAAAAAAGTGGAATCCTGTAGGTTTATGGTGGAGGCCAGTGAAGTTGGTGTAGGGTTGGGATTGTGTGGAAGTGTCTGTGTGTGAGGGTGGGCCATATTAGGAAGTGTGTCAGGATGTGACTCAGGTAATGGTGTGGCAGGTTTAAATAAGGATAGAGTGGTGTTGTGGTCGTGTTTGACATTGGATTTTTTAGTTGATTGGGTCAGACTAGTTTCTTCTTGATAAGTGCGTTTCGTTCTTGTTGATTTTTGTTTGTTAGAATTCTGTGAGTTATTGGTGTGTGCCCCTTTGGAATGGGCGGTGGGGGGGAGGGATGAACGTTGATCTGTATTGTTTGCTGGAAACAGCAAAGGTCTGGTAGCGTTCCACCTATAAGCCTTTTTATGGGCAAATGCGGTGGTATCGCGTGCAAACTTCTGCTGTTTCTTGATTAAAATGTTACGGTTATACACCTCAAGATGTTCTTTTAATTGTTTTTCTTTGATTGGGAAAAGTTTGTGAGATTTATATTTTTGCATTTTCTCGCAAAGAGCATTGATCTCAATATCCAATTTCGATGTACGGGTGGTATATTCTGTGATGAGTAGTGTCATCAAGGATGCTGAACATTGATTCAGAGTGCTTTCCCAGTTGGTTTTAAATTCAGCACTCAGGTCCTCCAATAATGGGAAGACCTGCACTCTGAGGCCAATGGGGTTTATCTCTTTTTTCAAATAATCCTGAAATGATTTTATGTGCCAGAAAAAGGCGGACTTTTTTTCTAGCGTTTTTGATAGTTCGAAAAAAAGAGCAGATAAATCTGCATCAGTGTATTCCTTATCTCCAAAATCCTTTAGGTACCTGGACATGAGGAGTTCCCACTCATCACCCACGTACACCGACATGGTATAAGTGAGACCAAGACGACCCAACTAAATTGAACGAAAAGAAAAAAACAACAGGCTATAAGATTGGGCACAAGGAAGGAGGGATGGAACAAGGGGAGGTAGACGAGCTGCAATACTGTCAAATAATTCCTAACAAATACATCAAAAACAACAATCAAAATATATTAATCAAGAGTGCGAATCACGTGAGAGTCGTGAGTCGTGAGTTCTATTCCGCATGATCGGGGTCTGGCAGCAATAAGACACACATTAATACAGGGACAAAGTTTAAATGCCTATGGTGAATTCATCCTGTCCATCCTACAATTTATATTAACACATAATGTGTTTACGTTCAACGGCTCCCACTACCTCCAGGTGCAAGGCGTAGCGATGGGCACATGCTGTGCCCCATCCTACGCCAATCTGTACCTGGGGGAGTGGGAGCACGCTCTCCTGCATGATGATGACACCACGATGTACACGGACCACATTTTAATGTGGGTCCGGTACATCGATGATGTGTTCATGCTTTGGCATGGACCAGCGGACCTTCTGGAGAAATGGATGGACAGGATGAACAAAAACGAATTCAACTTGAACTTTACCATGAATCACGACATGCGCCAAGTTACCTTTTTGGATGTGGAGATCTACAAGGGCGAGGATGGTGTTCTCCACAGTGGGCTTTATCGAAAGCCCACTGCTGGTAACACCATACTCCACGCCTCGAGTTTCCACCCACACAACTTGGTTCGCTCAATCCCCTATGGCCAATATCTTCGTGCCAGACGAAACTGCACTGATTCTGCCAGCTTTCAAAAAGCGGCGGATGATCTGCGATGTAGACTTCTATCTAGAGGCTATACAAAATCCACTCTGAAAAAAGCATATAAAAAAGCACTGGCCAGCGATAGAGCACAATTATTGACTCCTAAGACCCCTAAACCTATTGATAACAGCTTGAGAATTATCACAAAATATTCAGAACAACATCCTGAAATCAAAAAAATTCTGACGAGATATTGGCACATGCTTTCCCTCGATCCTATCGTGGGCAAGCATGTTGCGGCATACCCTCAACTTACCTACAAAAAAGTGCCCGCTCTGAGAGACCAACTCGTACAAAGTGAATTCTCAGCCAACAGAGGCAAAGATCACTGCAAATTCAAGGGGACCTTTATGTGCGGAACATGCAAGTACTGTAGATACATGGACACAAGCAAAAATCCAATATTACCTAACGGACAGACCTTTAGGCCACAACACTTTGCCAACTGCCGCACCCACGGAGTAGTATATTTACTCCTCTGTGGGTGCGGCTGTTTTTATGTTGGCAAGACCAAACTTGAGTTCACAAAACGTGCATGCAGGCACATAAGGAGTATTACAACACGTGATCCTGATCTGCCATTAGGACGCCATGCTGCCCTGGTTCATCCAAAAAAAACCCCCAAGATCAAATTTTTGATCTTGGATAGAATACATCCTAACCCCAGAGGAGGGGACTGGAACAAGACCCTCCTCCAAATGGAGTTACGATGGATATATCGCCTGAGAGCGACTGAACCACCGGGACTTAATGATCAAATATCCTTTAGACCATTCCTTGAGGGATTTGCCTCTGGAGGTATGGAAAAATAGGCCGGTACATTTCAGTTTGACCTCAACAGGCCTAATCAATGGGCATTTCCCTTCCCCCCCCCCCTTTTTTTCCCCTTTTTCTCCCCCTTCCCCCCCCCTCTTTTTCTTTTCCCCCCCCCTTTATCCACATTATCCCCACCATTAATTTTTGTTTATATTTCTTATGTTATATGTATTGTCCGTATTATTTTCTGTATTTCTGCATTCTGTCCAGATATCCCTACATTTGTAAACAAATGGTACAGCATGCCTTACTGTTCCACATGAAAGGATAAGTCCCTCTAACATGTTCTGGTTATATTCATATTCTTACATTATTGATGTCCATGTACGTCTATCATAAGACATTTCAACTCTGGATAATTTAGGTCCAGTTGATTGTAATCTCTCTTGTTCTATATTCTATATCACCAACATATCTATATTCATATAGATATCTATATCACCAACACAAGAGATTCCTCCTCTCTTGGACACTTCTGGACGTGATCAGTAACTGCCTTCTAGAGAGAATTCTTGCTCTCTAGATTCGCTGTGGTAGCAGCCCGGCACGGTAACAGCGGACGCCACTATGTGGCGCCTGCGTGTATTGCATGCACTATTTCCATCCCGATCTCTAGTTGAGATCGATGACGCATGCCCATTACACTCTGTTTGCGTTCCACACAAACAGAATGTATTCCGTGTCGGTGGAACGCATCGGCCGCCCACGCTTCCGCCGGATCACTTCCGGTCGGGGACGTGTGCGGCTGCTGCACTCCAGGGAACCTCACTGGCAATCAGCTGAACAAGCGGCGTCATTCAGCTGATGATCGTTTCAGCTGATGGCGCTGCCATTTAAGCCCTGCCTGTCCGGCATGGGAGCTGCTTGCTCCCTCGCCGGACACGCAGGATTTTTCATGCTTCAACACCCATTGGGGACATTTGAACTGCTTTGGTTCCAGGTAAGCAATCCAGCCTGCCCTTCAACACTACTTTACCCAGCTCTATCCATGTTGACAGCCCCCAGTTATCCGCAGAGACAATTTTATACCTTTATAAACTAGACACTCTGCTCTATTTTGATAATGTGACAGACTCTTTGACTATATGGGACTCATTCCATCTGTCTGATATTAGAGTCTAGCACTCACCCCCTCATATTATACTTTATATGTACCCTTCGATACTGGCGGCTGTCTGATCCCATGGATGTTTTTTGAGCCATTTTTGGGTACTTTTTATTATGTGCTTCTTTGTTTCCTGCATATATTTTTTGATTAACTGCTCGAATTTTTGTTCAGCAGAACTGCTGTGAATAGGTTTCAGCTGCTCCCACCTAGCCTCTGATTGAGACTGGTTAGCGGACAGTTGATGACCACTTGGATCCAGGAGTTCATTCAAGATCCCTAGACTCTCTAGGATAACCAGATGGCACCCCCAGTGGATAACGTTGGCATGCATACCCTTTGCTTTTAACCCTTAGGCAGGCTATCCATACTTCCCACTCTAGTGAACTATGTAAGTAGATCATATATGTGAATTCTTAATACATTGTATGTTTTTTGTAATATGTCAAAATTAATTATTATATGTCAACTGCCTACAGACCACCCTCCAAGGGCACCCCTGAGGAAGGAGTTAACCTACACTCCGAAACGCGTCGGGTCAAACCCGGAGGCTTAGTGGTCCAAGTTGCACTGGTTTATGTGGAGTATTTTATTGCTTGCCCATGCTTTTATCTTTTTGCACAAGTTAATAAAGTTTGTTTTATTTTACCTATTTCATTTGTTGTCTAACTTTGGTGCCTTCAAAGTCCCACCCCAGGGGAACCTGTTTTGGTTGTGATTATTATTATTCATGTTACATGTCATTTGTATTTGAGCCATTGAGCTATATTATGTGCCATTGAGCATACGTTGCCATTTTTATGTATTATGCAATAAAATCAATCATTATTTTATTCACATACTATGCATGTCATTCATTTCCAGCCACTGAGCACGTACCTCATACAAAGTCCCGCGGGACAATTTTCTTGTTTTGATACAACACTGATTAGGGTACTATGACGGGGGGGGGGGTCTCCCTGTCATCAGAATACAATAGCTGGGAAGGGAGCAAATAGATCAAGTGTGTGGAAGGGGGAATCCAGGCTGTTTGTTTGCGCATTGAACCCATGGTTGAATGGAAAAACTGACTTATCTATGGGCTGTCTTACACAGACAACATCCTTTGGGCCACTTAAAACAAGAGGGGAATCTCGTTACCATTTTTCTGAAAAACATAAAACGCTTAAAGATGAACTAAAGCCTTATATTCAGTCTTGCACAGTTTTACAAAATCCTCTCCTATACTTGATTTCTTCTTTATAGGGCTAGATAGGTTAGTGTTAGATTGTGGAGGTCTATAGATGCAGGGATTTTAGTTTTAGGGTGGACTCATCCTTCAGTATTCAATAGTTTTTTATTGAGTTTAAACCAAGCAGTACAAGTACAAAGAATAAAAGAAAAGGTACAGAAAATGTAGAAAATATAGCATAAAAAAAGGGGGGGGGGTGGCAGCATACAGAAAAGTACCACGTGGCAGAACAGTGCATATCAAAACATGACTTAAAACAGTATTGGTGACTAAGAAGTCGAGTACTAAAAGGTAAACAGCAAATACAACAAGTCCCAAGACTGATTCCCATCGAAAGGAGGTACATTAAGAGCCCAGAGGACTCACCAAGCCCATTAACAGACTAGCCAGCAGGGGGCCCCACCCCGTCCCAGACACCCCTAATGGGCACAAACTGTGTCCACGAAAGGGCGAAGCCCCCCCAGCCCCCCTCCCCCAAAAGAGGAAACCAGTGGGCTCCCACCAATGGCCAAATAATAGAGAACAACCCAGACCCAGAGCAGGAAACCCGAACCAGAGCTCTGAAGTCAGAACTAACAGCGCCTCTCCCACCACCAGACCCCCAAAAGAACAGATAGACGGCAAAGAAAAAGGACCAAAGAAAAGATAAGGAGAACAGTCCGCCCCGCCGTGGGCAGAGAGAGAGGAAGAACAAGGAAAGAGAAGAGAAAGAAGAGGAAGAAGAAAAGAATAAGAAAGAAAAAGAGGCCAGGACAATAGCCACAGAAAACAAAATAAAATAGTTATCACATGTCCCCCCACGCCGGACCCCAAGCCGCCCAGTCGCACCTACGGAGCCTGCAAATACTCTATCCAGGGGGATTCATCCTTTAAAGTATAACAAAAGACAAAACTCATTCGTTTTAGAAAGAGTGGAGAGGGATTAGAACATCTTTCAGGTTTTTATTGATGTCCCAGTTAGGCAGAGTCACCCTCTCTTTGTCCTGTTTACTGTTGTCACCAAACGTGAAAGTAAAAGAAAAACACAAATTTTGGGTTGTCCCCAGAACAGGAATAGAGGGGAAATATTCCAATGAAGATAGCAGTTCTGGTGACAACCAGGGAGTCCTTTACTTTGGAGGGATATTCTCCCACTTCATGTTTTGGCTATAGGACAATAAATGATGGGAAATTTCCCAATGGGACACAGACAGCAAAAATAAACCTTACAGGGGTATAAACTATTCTCTACATACTTTACTATACTCTAAATACTCTATCCAAAATGAGGGGGATAAAAAACTTGCCTTTAGTTCTACTTTAATTAGCTTTCTCTGATTTCACTGCACACTCTGAGCATCTCACACTGTGCATTAGAAGCTGCAGTAGGTCAGATAGAGCCGGTCTCATTTCCTAGCTGTGCAATGTAAAGCATTGTCTAGTCCTTTACTTCTTAGCCTGGCTGTCCCTGGCTGTCCTTTTCATTCCTTGAATTTCAGTTCTTTCAATTATGGAGGCTCAGCATCACATGTGGGCATTACCCAAGGTGGTCGGCATGAAAATCCCAACTGCCTAGGAAGGCCCACTTCTCTAGACTAACAATACCCCCATTAAAATATTTTTATATTTCCATAACTCCTCCAAAGAGTCAACCCACTGCTTGCATCAGAGCTGAGAGGTCCTGAGAGAAGTACTGAGGGACGGTGCTGGGAAGTTTTCAGGAAGTTATGTACAATATCCTGCCAGATCCACTCAAACTAATCTCAGCCTCAAAGTAGTTTAAAGTCCGATGTCCCTGCCATAGCTATACGTGGGTATCCATACACTATGGCCAAGCTGTATAGAAACCCATCAATCTACCAGAATGTTTCTGGGCCATTACCAACCCATGTCCCTTTACAGATTAAAAACAAAAGTTTACAGCGCCAAACCAATAAATGCAAGCAAATAAAGGTCATAGATTAATAAGAAGAAAGTCCAAAAAGTCCATAATAAATAGATATTAACAAGTGTGGAAACCAATTGATGGTGAGAAGAAAAGGGAATCCAACACCAAGGGACTTCTTTTCACAAACGGTGCAACACCCCGTGCTCTAATAGGGATTTCTCCTTATCAGAACATTCGACCCCCGGTTAGGAGAGGTCAAACGAGCATTTGTCGAGATGACGAACTCTGGATATATAATACACATCCGGTGGTCAATGGCACTTGGTCCGTGAAAAGTAATAATTCCAAACACCTCCACACCTCCTAGTACTCTTCGGTAGGATGGTTTGAATATACCTCCGAAACAAAGGAGACTCAAATGGTGCAGTACGTTCAATTTATTGTTAAAATGGTAAAAAGTAAAAAACTCACGTGTCAGCAGATGATACAAACATGATGCACAAAATGGCCACGGCTGTGGGCATGTCTACGTGTGGGCATGACTGACGCGTTTCGTCAGAGGTAGAGGTGTTTGGAATTATTACTTTTCACGGACCGAGTGCCATTGACCACCGGATGTGTATTATATGTCCAGAGTTCGTCATCTCGACAAATGCTCGTTTGACCTCTCCTAACCGGGGATCAAACGTTCTGGTAAGGAGACATCCCTATTAGAGCACGTGGTGTTGCACCATTTGTGAAAAGAAGTCCCTTGGTGTTGGATTCCCTTTTCTTCTCACCATCAATTGGTTTCCACACTTGTTAATATCTATTTATTATGGACTTTTTGGACTTTCTTCCTATTAATCTATGACCTTTATTTGCTTGCATTTATTGGTTTGGAGCTGTACACTTTTGTTATTTATCCTATATGGTCTGATTCTTACCCATGTACTGGCTGCCTTTAATTGACTAAGCGTGGCTACTCCTAGCTTCTATTCCCTTTACACATTGTCTGACTACTCACAGAGAAAGTAGATGCTGGACTTGGGTCTGCGAAGCTCCTTGATCAAATATTCTACATTTTCCTGTATGGGAAAAAGAAAAACATTGGATTTAAAAAGCCGGTTCCCCTAACACGCATCATGCACAGGTTTAGTTTAAAAGGAAGCTCCACTTTTCTGGCAAAAAATAGCAAATAAAAAAATAATATAGAATATACAATTGCTGCACAAGTCCTATGGTAATTGCAGGTTATTGTAAATGATGTTTCCTTTTTAATCTACAGCACTGTCATTTTCTCTAACATGCAATGCAATATGGCGACAGAACAACCCCCCCCCCCCCCCCCCTCCAAAAAAACAATGTAATTTCCTGCTTGTGTGATTGGCTCACTGATTTTCCCAGAAGTCTGCACACTAAGATAAAATCCTTTTTGGTGAGATACTCCCAAAGGTTACTCACTTCTAAAGGGGTGCAGATGCTGCCACTTTCCTCATTGGAATCCTTCAAGTGCTGCAGCTGATGAGAATTATAAAATCACTCCCGTTCACATTCACTCATGGACACAGACAGACAAACAGCCTTTTCTTCAGAATAACAATTAGTAGAAATCTACTATAAAGTTCACTAAAATCTGTGCAAAGTACACAGATCACCCAAAGGGGAATGTTTTATTCTCAATAAACGTGGAGTTACTCTTTACAGCCTATATCCAAGATGGGCAGCCCCCCGACCTCTTTGTAGCACCCCCTTTATTCCTTTGTTAAATAAAGGAATATTTATTGGATGAATGAACACAAAGCTAACAGAAAAGGGAATAAACGTTCAGCATGTAATGCAGTGTAAGTAACTCAATATTTCACATTTTAAAAAACATTTTCTATGCACACCTTTATTGAAGCCGTCTTTGCAGCAGTCACACATGACATCCTGGGGTCCATTAGAATGCAGAAAACCCGGATTCAATAAGAGGGGGAAATTTTAAACTGCAATTCGTGCTTAATTGTATGCAGTTCAATGGGGGGGGGGGGGCAGAAGTATTTAAAAGGTGGAAGCTATAAAGACTAAACTTCTACTATAAAGTGAACCTGTCATCGCTGATGTTTAGCATGTTAGTTCCTTGGCTGTCTTACTGCAATTTCAGAGTCCCTTACATTACATAGGTTTCATGACGGGGACAGGAGGAAAAAGATAGAGGGGTTATGTTAGTGACAGAGTACAGCTCCCTAAGCAGAAAAAAAAATGTTAAGGTCAATTAAGTTATAAGTGTTGCTGGGCCGGTATTGAATCAGTGCCCACCGCTCCCCCACCCTACAGCAACCCAAGACATTGCAGTCAAAGAATGCATGGCCTGACCACCAAGGTAGCGTAAACCAGGGGGCTCCAAACTTTCTAAATAAAGGGCCCTTTTTTGGTCCTTCAGACTTTAGGTGGGCCGGACTGTGGACTCTGGGAATAGAAAATGCATCAGGCTTGGTGGTCAGTGGGAGAAAAATAATGACATCGCACCCCAGTGGTTAGTAGGAGGAATAGCGCCCCCATCGTTGGTGTTATTGGAAGAAATAAGTATCTAATCGGCAGTAGTAGGAGAAATAGTGTCCCGTCGGTGTCAGTGGGAGGAATAGCATCCCCATCATTTGACATCAGTGGGAGAAATAGCGCCCCCATCACTGGCATTAGTGGGAGAAATAGCGCCCAATCACTGGCATCAGTGGGAGGAACAGCACACCATTCTTTTGGTGTTAATGGGAAGAATGGTGCCCCATTATTGGTATCAGTGGGAAGAAAGGTTCCCAATCATTGGTATCAGTGGGAGGAATGGTGCCCCATCAATGGTATCAGTGGGAGGAATTGTGCTCCATCACTGGCATCAGTGGGAGAAATGGTGCCCCATCATTGGTATCAGTGGGAGGAATGGTGCTCCATCATTGGTATCAGTGGGAGGAATAGTGCCCCATCACTGGCATCAGTGGGAGAAATGGTGCCCACCTCATTGGTATCAGTAGGAGGAATGTTGCCCCATCATTGGTGTTAGTGGGAAGAATTGTATCCCATCATTGGTATCAGGGTGAAGAATACAGCCCCATTATTGGTGTAAGTGGGAGGAATAGCTCCCCATCATTAATGTCAGTAGGAGGACTAGCGCCCCTATCACTGGCATCAGTGGGAGGAATAGCACCCCATTATTGGTGCTCGTGAGAACAATGGCTCCCCATCATTGGTATCAGTAGGAATAATGGTGCCCTGTCATTCGTATCGGTGCGAGGAATAGTGTCCCTTCAGGGTCAGTGGAAAGAAAAGTGCCCCATCACTGGCATCAGTGGGAGGATAGGCGTGCCATTATTGGTATCAGAGAAATGGAATAGTGTCCCATCATTGGTATCAGTGGAAGGAATAGTGTCCCATCATTAGTATCAATGGGAGGAATAGTGCCCCATCATTGGTATCAATGGGAGGAATAGCGCATCATCATTGATGTCAGAGGGAGGAATAGTGCCCCATCACTGGTATCAGTAAGAAGAATAGAGCCCCATCACTGGTATCAGTGGGAGGAATAGCACCTCATTTTTGGCATTAGTGGGAAGAATAGTGTCCCAAGAGCCGAATGAAGACAAGCAAAGGGCCATAGTTTGGAGACCATTGGCATAGACAATGGTGGTCACAGTGTAAAGGAGGAGCTAAAGGAACCTATAGGGAAAGATTTTCAGAACATCTACCCAAACAATGATAACCCATTCACACTCTACTCTGCTGATGCTTTTTATATTGACCCCCGGCCTTCAACTTCACAAATATGCTCCTACCTGGAAGTAATAGAAAGCATGACCTGGTGGTAATGTAAAGTAGTGAGTGTACAGCTTGTATAACAGTGTAAATTTGCTGTTCCCTCAAAATAACTCAACACACAGCCATTAATGTCTAAACCACTGGCAACAAAAGTGAGTACACCCCTAAGAGTAAATGTCCAAATTGGGCCCAAAGTGCCAATATTGTGTGTGGCCACCATTATTTTCCAGCACTGCCTTAACCCTCTTGGGTATGAAGTTCACCAAAGCGTCACAGGTTGCCACTGGAGTCCTCTTCCACTCCTCCATGATGACATCACAGAGCTGGTGGATGTTGGAGACCTTGCGCTCCTCCACCTTCCATTTGAGGATGCTCCACAGATGCTCAATAGGGTTTAGGTCTGGAGACATGTTTGGCCAATCCATCACCTTTACCCTCAGCTTCTTTAGCAAGGCAGTGGTTGTCTTAGAGGTGTGTTTGGGGTCATTATCATGTTGGAATACTGCCCTGAGGCTCAGTGTCCGAAGAGAGGGGGATCATGCTCTACTTCAGTATGTCACAGTACATGTTGGCATTCATGGTTCCCTCAATGAACTGTAACTCCCCAGTGCCGGCAGCACTCATGCAGCCCCAGACCATGACACTCCCACCACCATGCTTGACTGTAGGCAAGACACACTTGTCTTTGTACTCCTCACCTGGTTGCCGCCACACACGCTTGACACCATCTGAACCAAAAAAGTTTATCTTTGGCTCATCAAGCCACAGGAGATGGTTCCAGGAATCCATGTCCTTAGTCTGCTTGTCTTCAACAAACTATTTGCAGGCTTTCTTGTGCATCATCTTTAGAAGAGGCTTCCTTCTGGGATGACAGCCATGCAGAACAATTTAATGCAGTATGCGGCGTATGGTCTGAGCCCTGACAGGCTGACCCCCCACCCCTTCAATCTCTGCAGCAATGCTGGCAGCACTCATACATCTACTACCCAAAGACAAACTCTGGATATGATGCTGAGCAAATGGCTAATTGGGCCTAATTTGGACATTTTCACTTAGGGGTGTACTCACTTTTGTTGCTAGCTGTTTAGACATTAATGGCTGTGTTTTAAGTTATTTTGAGGGGACAGCAAATTTACACTGTTATACAAGCTGTACACTCACTACTTTACATTGTAGCAAAGTGTCATTTCTTCAGTGTTGTCACATGAAAAGATAGAATAAAATATTTACAAAAATGTGAGGGGTGTACTCAGTTTTGTGAGATACTGTAAATCCAATATTACATAGAAGATGTGAATGCATTGTTGTTCCTGTACAGAGTATTTGATCTGGCTATAATATGGGAGGACATTTGGAGGACTGTCACTTGGGAGTTGTTTTATCAAGGTGTGAGAATGGGGAAAAAAGCACAAGCAATGTCTCCAGCTGTTTCATTCTAACCTACAGAGTGCCAGCAACCATTCTGCCATCTGTTTTAGGGATACTTCATTTACAATAGAGCAATAAATGTTTTCTATAGTGTACCAGTCAGCCACACCACCCTTTCTTAGAGTAGAACTGAAGGTAAAACTTTAATCTTTATTTTGGATAGAGTGGAAATAGATTAGAACACCCGCCGGGTTTTATTGCTGTCTGTGTCCCCATTAGGGAGATTTACCTCTTCAGTTGTCCTGGTGACCATTATAAAGAAAAAAAACGTAAAAAAAATATTCTGAATTCTAAGTGGTGTCACCAGAACAGAAATAAAGAGGACATCTTCCAATGGGGACACTAGTTCTGGTGACAACTAGGGATTCCCTGACTTTGGAGGGATTTCCGCTCACTCCCTGTTTTGGCTATGGGACAGGAAGAAAAGGGAGATCTCACTGGGACACAAAAAGCAAAGCATGACAGAGGTTTAAACCCTCCCCTACTCTATCCAAAATGATAAAAAAAGAAGCTTTAAATAACAGGATACTTACCGGTCCAGGGATCCAGCGCTGTCCTCACCCAGGCTGGTGCTTTGTGTTCCTGGCACCGGCATGTTTAGTGTGGGAAGCCGGCCGTCACTCCTTGCGGCTTCACAACTGGCTTCTCAATGTGCATGAGCAAAATGTGCTGCACAAATGATCCCTCAGCCTCCTAAGACCTGTGACATGTCCCAAAAGGTTGTGGGAGGGAACTTACAGTAGAATGGTCTCGTTTTTTTAAGTACGCACTCCACACCGCTATGGACGCCGGATAACATGGAAAGGAGGTCAGAGATGTCTGACCAGCACAGATGTACAATAGGACAGTCCTGAATAAAATGTATGTGATCCCCTGGACCTTCAATCTTATCCTGACAATTCACCGCACCATAGACTCAGGATGATGTGTACACAGATGTTAAAAACGCCACGTTCAGATCTGCATAGTGCTTTTTTTGTACAGATGTGAACACAGCTCAATGATAGCTGATGTGTCCATACACACAGAAGGGTTTAGCAGAAAGTATGCAAAAAGTATGCAGGGTTTTAAAAGTATGCAAAATCTCAAGGCAATCCAGTCTGACATTGGGTCCCCTGTCACATCAGAGACCTCAGTCACTGTCCCCAAACTTCTGTCTATCAGACTTTAGAGGGGGCCAGACTGGGGCCAATGGGAGTAGAAAATGTCCTGGCATCCAGTGTGGGTAAACAATGCCCCATTCTTGGTGTCAGTGGGAGGACTAGTGCCCCATTGTTGGTGTCCGTTGGACAAACTCTGCCCCATCGTTGGTGGCGGTGGGACAAATCTTGCCCCATCTTTAGCATTAGTGGGACAAATTCTGCCCCATCATTAGTGTCAGTGGGAGGAGTTGTGCCCTTTCGTTGGTGTCAGTGGAAGGAGCAATGCCCCATCATTGGTGTCAGTGGGAGGAATTGTGCCCCATCATTGATGTCAGTGGGAGGAGCTGTGCCCCATTGTTAGTGTCAGTGGGAGGAATAGTGGCTCATTGTTGGTGACAATGGAAGGAATTTTTTCCCCACCATTGGCAGTCACAGACGCCCTGCAGACCAACGGGGCCACATCCAGGGAGGCTTTAAGGATATATTGCAACCCCTGTATCAACTGGTCCGTCAATTCCGCCAGCTCCGGGGGATGTTGACTCCCTTCCAAATCCTGGCGCTGGATTCTAGCCCATTCCGTTAAAGTCGGAGAGACCAAGGCAATGGCGAACACCGGCCTCAATATTGAACCTGTCACAGTGAAAAGATGGCGGACCAGGGCCTCAGCCTTCCTGTCTGCAGGATCTTTAAAGGACAGAGTGTCCTCCACCGGTAACAAGGTGGCTGTAACGGAACCGCGACCCACACTGTGTTTGTGGGCCTCCGTCAGTATACCGCTTCCTCCCAGTCTTAAACATAGATATCAAATATCCTAGCCCCCACCATACAAAGCTAGCCGACAACTTAGCTTGTACAAGTTCTGGAACCTTCTCTTTATTAAACACTTTCACACTCAATATATACAGCACAAGGAAACATCCCCCTCCTGATCAATCTACTACCCCAGGTCAGGTGGGCCTGATTACATTATCATATGCAGATAGCCTTGTATACAGAATTATAATTACCCTGAACTCATTATATAAAGGACAGCCAACACAAACAGTATTCTACTTTTCTACCAGTAACTAATAGATGACAATGATTCAATCAACCTGAGCCAATTAACTAGCAGACTGCCGTCCTCGAGCTCCTGAAATACAATACACATTACCATAAGTGTAAACACAGAACCCATTGTAGATAACAGGTGAGTAAATCAGCTTATTCAACAATGTCTGGAAGACAGGTGGTTGAGTTGATATTAGCATCTGATGAGTCTTACTGTCTTGGGCAGACATGGACTTGAATCCAAAGTAACATTACTCCAAGTGCCCCACATATAGTGTCTGTCTTTTATTCCCGCTTCTTTCCCTGTCTCTTCTACAGGGTCAAATCTACCTTTGATACCAGCGACTGCAGGACCGCCATCATGGCCGCCAGGGCAGACGTAGATTCGGAGGGTCCTGCAGCCTTCCTAGAAATGGGGTACCAGAGGGGTCGGGAGGTCACAGGAAGGAACGACAACCTCAGAATGGGCCGCTTCCACCCAAAGTTTCCCAGAGAAGAAAAAAAGGTGGAACAAACTACTCACCACACCTTTGGAGACCGTGTGGGCACCACTCCAGGCAGAACACCTCCCCATCTTGGATTGGGGGAGCTGTGGGCCAGGGGTATGCTGCGACTCAGGCCATGATCTGGTCGTGTGCGTCCTTGCGAGGTGTTCCACTCATTGCCCAGCACCCTTCCAGTGGGGCTATGTCGTGGCCGACTGAGGGCAGAGCTACAGTCTACATGTGCTCGCTGGCCAGACTGAGAGGACCGTCAGATCTAGAAAATCCAGTGCGTCACCTAGTCCGGCAGTTGATTGTAGTTCTCACAGGAACAACTTGATTGTAGAAAGAAAAAAACAAAAAAAGGAAAAAAGTTCCATTTAAATTTAGAAAAAAAAGCTAGGGCCAAAGATCCCAGCAAGGAGCTAGGTCATTACTCCTGACTAGGCAGAAAAAAACTGAGGTCCTAGAGCGGGAAGTTTGAGTATACCTCCTGGGACTGCCCATGGGCGTAGTAAAAGCCTTGTTAAATAATGTTAACCCTTTACAGCATAGTGTCCTACTCCTAGGAAGAGCAGCATAACCCAACGGTCAATGAAGATATGAAGCTGTGTCCGTCAATGAACGAAAGAGAAATATTGTTTTATTTTCAGAATTGTCGCTCTTTTTTTGATTATAGCGCAAAAAATAAAAATCGCACAGGTGATCAAATGCCGACCAAAAGAAAGCTCTGTTTGTAGGAAAAAAAGGACATACATTTTATTAGGGTAAAGCGTTGTACAACCACGCAATTGTCAGTCATTTAGGGGGTAAATTCTTCCGGTCCAGAAGTTTTTAAATGACTGATAAGCAGTCCTTTATTTACCCAGCGCCGTTCATAGTTAGCACTGGATAAATATCCATCCAGTGTCTGATGTGCCCCAATAATTGCTGCGTACCGAGCTCTCAGAGGGAAACACCTCAAAAAAGGGGAACCTTTTTTCTGCCGAGGGCCATTTGGGCATTTTTAAAATCATTCGGGGGCCGTACAAAATTATCAACTTAAAAATTAGCCTATTATATTTGGTTGAACATTTAATTAACTCACCCCTAATGTGATGGCTGCAACTGCTTCTCTTTGGTGAGGTGTGTGATGTTAGCTGGTATTGATGATGTTGCTACTCGCAACTGGTTTTCCAGGTTTGCCCGCTTAATGCAGAGTGATGAGTGCCCCAATCAATGCAGAGTGATGAATTCTCCAATCAATGCAGAGTGATGAGTGCCCCAATCAATGCAGATTGATGAGTGCCCCACATATCAATGCAGAGTGATGAGTGCCCCCCCATATCAATGCAGAGTGATGAGTGCCCCACATATCAATGCAGAGTGATGAGTGCCCCACATATCAATGCAGAGTGATGAGTGCCCCACATATCAATGCAGAGTGATGAGTGCCCCCACATATCAATGCAGAGTGATGAGTGCCCCACATATCAATGCAGAGTGATGAGTGCCCCACATATCAATGCAGAGTGATGAGTGCCCCACATATCAATGCAGAGTAATGAGTGCCCCCACATATCAATGCAGAGTGATGAGTGCCCCACATATCAATGCAGAGTGATGAGTGCCCCCCCCCCATATCAATGCAGAGTGATGAGTGCCCCCCCCATATCAATGCAGAGTGATGAGTACCCCAATCAATGCAGAGTGATGAGTGCCCCACATATCAATGCAGAGTGATGAGTGCCCCCACATATCAATGCAGAGTGATGAGTGCCCCCACAGATCAATGCAGAGTGATGAGTACCCCAATCAATGCAGAGTGATGAGTGCCCCACATATCAATGCAGAGTGATGAGTGCCCCACATATCAATGCAGAATGATGAGTGCCCCACATATCAATACAGAGTGATGAGTGCCCCCACATATCAATGCAGAGTGATGAGTGCCCCCACATGTCAATGCAGAGTGATGAGTGCCCCACATATCAATGCAGAGTGATGAGTGCCCCCACATATCAATGCAGAGTGATGAGTGCCCCCACATATCAATGCAGAGTGACGAGTGCCCCACATATCAATGCAGAGTGATGAGTGCCCCACATATCAATGCAGAGTGATGAGTGCCCCCACATATCAATGCAGAGTGATGAGTGCCCCACATATCAATGCAGAGTGATGAGTGCCCCCACATATCAATGCAGAGTGATGAGTGCCCCACATATCAATGCAGAGTGATGAGTGCCCCCACATATCAATGCAGAGTGATGAGTGCCCCACATATCAATGCAGAGTGATGAGTGCCCCACATATCAATGCAGAGTGATGAGTGCCCCCCCCAATCAATGCAGAGTGATGAGTTCCCCCCCCCCATATCAATGCAGAGTGATGAGTGCCCCCCCCCATATCAATGCAGAGTGATGAGTGCCCCCCCCCATATCAATGCAGAGTGATGAGTGCCCCCCCCCCATATCAATGCAGAGTGATGAGTGCCCCACATATCAATGCAGAGTGATGAGTGCCCCACATATCAATACAGAGTGATGAGTGCCCCCACATATCAATGCAGAGTGATGAGTGCCCCCACAGATCAATGCAGAGTGATGAGTGCCCCACATATCAATGCAGAGTGAGAAGTGCCCCCACATATCAATGCAGAGTGATGAGTGCCCCCACATCTCAATTCAGAGTGATGAGTGCCCCCCACATCTCAATTCAGAGTGATCAGTGCCCCCACATATCAATGCAGAGTGATGAGTGCCCCCACATATCAATGCAGAGTGATGAGTGCCCCCACATATCAATGCAGAGTGATGAGTGCCCCCACATATCAATGCAGAGTGATGAGTGCCCCACATATCAATACAGAGTGATGAGTGCCCCACATATCAATGCAAAATGATGAGTGCCCCCCCCCCCATATCAATGCAGAGTGATGAGTGCCCCCCCCCCCCATATCAATGGAGAGTGATGAGTACCCCAATCAATGCAGAGTGATGAGTGCCCCACATATCAATGCAGAGTGATGAGTGCCCCCACATATCAATGCAGAGTGATGAGTGCCCCACATATCAATGCAGAGTGATGAGTGCCCCTACATATCAATACAGAGTGATGAGTGCCCCCACATATCAATGCAGAGTGATGAGTGCCCCACATATCAATGCAGAGTGATGAGTGCCCCACATATCAATGCAGAGTGATGAGTGCCCCCACATATCAATGCAGAGTGATGAGTGCCCCCACAGATCAATGCAGAGTGATGAGTGCCCCAATCAATGCAGAGTGATGAGTGCCCCCACATATCAATGCAGAGTGATGAGTGCCCCAATCAATGCAGAGTGATGAGTGCCCCACATATCAATGCAGAGTGATGAGTGCCCCACATATCAATGCAGAGTGATGAGTGCCCCACACATCAATGCAGAGTGATGAGTGCCCCACATATCAATGCAGAGTGATGAGTGCCCCCCCATATCAATGCAGAGTGATGAGTACCCCAATCATGCAGAGTGATGAGTGCCCCCCCCATATCAATGCAGAGAGATGAGTGCCCCCCCCATATCAATGCAGAGTGATGAGTACCCCAATCAATGCAGAGTGATGAGTGCCCCACATATCAATGCAGAGTGATGAGTGCCCCCCCCATATCAATGCAGAGTGATGAGTGTCCCCCCCCCATATCAATGCAGAGTGATGAGTACCCCAATCAATGCAGAGTGATGAGTGCCCCACATATCAATGCAGAGTGATGAGTGCCCCCCCCCCATATCAATGCAGAGTGATGAGTGCCCCCCCCCCATATCAATGCAGAGTGATGAGTACCCCAATCAATGCAGAGTGATGAGTGCCCCACATATCAATGCAGAGTGATGAGTGCCCCCCATATCAATACAGAGTGATGAGTGCCCCCACATATCAATGCAGAGTGATGAGTGCCCCCCCATATCAATGGAGAGTGATGAGTACCCCAATCAATGCAGAGTGATGAGTGCCCCACATATCAATGCAGAGTGATGAGTGCCCCCCATATCAATACAGAGTGATGAGTGCCCCCACATATCAATGCAGAGTGATGAGTGCCCCTACATATCAATACAGAGTGATGAGTGCCCCCACATATCAATGCAGAGTGATGAGTGCCCCACATATCAATGCAGAGTGATGAGTGCCCCACATATCAATGCAGAGTGATGAGTGCCCCCACATATCAATGCAGAGTGATGAGTGCCCCCACAGATCAATGCAGAGTGATGAGTGCCCCAATCAATGCAGAGTGATGAGTGCCCCCACATATCAATGCAGAGTGATGAGTGCCCCAATCAATGCAGAGTGATGAGTGCCCCACATATCAATGCAGAGTGATGAGTGCCCCACATATCAATGCAGAGTGATGAGTGCCCCACACATCAATGCAGAGTGATGAGTGCCCCACATATCAATACAGAGTGATGAGTGCCCCACATATCAATGCAGAGTGATGAGTGCCCCCCCCCCATATCAATGCAGAGTGATGAGTACCCCAATCAATGCAGAGTGATGAGTGCCCCCCCATATCAATGCAGAGAGATGAGTGCCCCCCCCCCATATCAATGCAGAGTGATGAGTACCCCAATCAATGCAGAGTGATGAGTGCCCCACATATCAATGCAGAGTGATGAGTGCCCCCCCCATATCAATGCAGAGTGATGAGTGTCCCCCCCCATATCAATGCAGAGTGATGAGTACCCCAATCAATGCAGAGTGATGAGTGCCCCACATATCAATGCAGAGTGATGAGTGCCCCCCCCCATATCAATGCAGAGTGATGAGTACCCCAATCAATGCAGAGTGATGAGTGCCCCACATATCAATGCAGAGTGATGAGTGCCCCCCATATCAATACAGAGTGATGAGTGCCCCCACATATCAATGCAGAGTGATGAGTGCCCCCACAGATCAATGCAGAGTGATGAGTGCCCCACATATCAATGCAGAGTGATGAGTGCCCCCCCATATCAATGCAGAGTGATGAGTGCCCCCACATATCAATTCAGAGTGATGAGTGCCCCACATATCAATGCAGAGTGATGAGTGCCCCCACATATCAATGCAGAGTGATGAGTGCCCCCCCCCCATATCAATGCAGAGTGATGAGTACCCCAATCAATGCAGAGTGATGAGTGCCCCACATATCAATGCAGAGTGATGAGTGCCCCCCCATATCAATACAGAGTGATGAGTGCCCCCACATATCAATTCAGAGTGATGAGTGCCCCACATATCAATGCAGAGTGACGAGTGCCCCCCTCCATATCAATGCAGAGTGACGAGTGCCCCCACAGATCAATGCAGAGTGATGAGTGCCCCCACAGATCAATGCAGAGTGATGAGTGTCCCACATATCAATGCAGAGTGATGAGTGCCCCCCCCATATCAATGCAGAGTGATGAGTGCCCCACATATCAATGCAGAGTGATGAGTGCCCCCACATATCAATGCAGAGTGATGAGTGCCCCACATATCAATACAGAGTGATGAGTGCCCCACATATCAATGCAGATTGATGAGTGCCCCACATATCAATACAGAGTGATGAGTGCCCCCACATATCAATTCAGAGTGATGAGTGCCCCACATATCAATGCAGATTGATGAGTGCCCCACATATCAATGCAGAGTGATGAGTACCCCAATCAATGCAGAGTGATGAGTGATGACACATATCAATGCAGAGTGATGAGTGCCCCCCCATATCAATACAGAGTGATGAGTGCCCCCCCCCCCAATATCAATGCAGAGTGATGAGTGCCCCCCCCCATATCAATGCAGATTGATGAGTGCCCCACATATCAATACAGAGTGATGAGTGCCCCCACATATCAATTCAGAGTGATGAGTGCCCCGCATATCAATGCAGATTGATGAGTGCCCCACATATCAATGCAGAGTGATGAGTACCCCAATCAATGCAGAGTGATGAGTGCCCCCACATATCAATGCAGAGTGATGAGTGCCCCCACATATCAATGCAGAGTGATGAGTGCCCCCACATATCAATTCAGAGTGATGAGTGCCCCCACATATCAATGCAGAGTGATGAGTGCCCCCACATATCAATGCAGAGTGATGAGTGCCCCCACATATCAATGCAGAGTGATGAGTGCCCCCGCATATCAATGCAGAGTGATCAGTGCCCCCACATATTAATGCAGAGTGATGAGTGCCCCACATATCAATACAGAGTGATGAGTGCCCCCACATATCAATGCAGAGTGATGAGTGCCCCCACAGATCAATGCAGAGTGATGAGTGCCCCACATATCAATGCAGAGTGAGAAGTGCCCCCACATATCAATGCAGAGTGATGAGTGCCCCCACATCTCAATTCAGAGTGATGAGTGCCCCCACATATCAATGCAGAGTTATGAGTGCCCCACATATCAATGCAGAGTGATGAGTGCCCCCCAATCAATGCAGAGTGATGAGTGCCCCCCACATATCAATGCAGAGTGATGAGTGCCCCACATATCAATGCAGAGTGATGAGTGCCCCCCACATATCAATGCAGAGTGATGAGTGCCCCACATATCAATGCAGAGTGATGAGTGCCCCCACATATCAATGCAGAGTGATGAGTGCCCCACATATCAATGCAGAGTGATGAGTGCCCCCACATATCAATGCAGAGTGATGAGTGCCCCCCCCCCCATATCAATGCAGAGTGATGAGTGCCCCCCCCCCCATATCAATGGAGAGTGATGAGTACCCCAATCAATGCAGAGTGATGAGTGCCCCACATATCAATGCAGAGTGATGAGTGCCCCACATATCAATGCAGAGTGATGAGTGCCCCCCCCCATATCAATGCAGAGTGATGAGTACCCCAATCAATGCAGAGTGATGAGTGCCCCCACATATCAATGCAGAGTGATGAGTGCCCCCACATATCAATGCAGAGTGATGAGTGCCCCCCCCCCCCCATTTCAATGCAGAGTGATGAGTTGTAACGCTCCTCCGTTTTTATATGGTGTGGATTTTCAGCTGCAGAAATAGTTCCACGTCAGTAGCCATGTAAGAGATATGCTGAGATACCATTCCCAACCTCAATGACTCATCATGTGTGGAAGGTCTTATTTCAGCCAGTAAATACACACAATTAGCAAGCTGGTTCTTAGAGTGACTTTATGCATGTGGTAACACAATGATGAAGGTTGAGGGATAGGTTGAGTGGAGGTGGTAGGTGATAGACACTTGAAGGTGAGACAGTAGCAGATGGATGCAGGAAGGTTTATCAATGTTGTATGATAGCAGATGATAGAATAGCAGGTGGACATACAAAAGAGATCAACCCAGTGCAGAAAAGTAGCAGTAGTCTCAAGAGCTAGCAATCTAGTTTATGCAGATGTGATAAACAGTCTCTACTATGCAGAGCTAGATAGTGTAAGCTTAGTATAAGTTTATAGAGAATTCCCCTGCGGGGTACTTAGCACTATTAGCGCTACAGCCGAAGGGTGGTTCAGGAGAGGCGGATGATCCAGTAGCGGGATACAGGGATCAGCGCAGCGAGGTTCCGTCAGCGAAGTAAGCTTGCAAGCATGGAAGCTTCAAGCAAGGTTAGCATCCAGATAAGGGTGTTTGAACGAACACATGTGAGTGAGAACCGACGCCTTAAATAGCCATCTAGTCCGGCGCTGAGTGATGACAGCTCCAGTCTTAAAGGTGTATGCGCACCTTTCCAAAAGTAAATGGTAGGGCGCATACACTTGTGGAAAGTGTAATTTAGGGTACCAAAGGTACCGGAACATTACAATACCCCCCCCTTAAGGCCTGCTCCTGAAAGCCTCTGGAGCTGGTTTGTCTGGGTATCTCGCATGAAAATTGCGGATTAATCTAGGGGCATGTATGTCAGAGTTGTTTAGCCAGTTGTCGTCTTGGGGCCCATAGTTCTTCCATCTAACCAAGTACTGAAGTCTTCTTCTGTAGATACGAGAATCCAGAATCTCTTTTATCTCGTATTCTTCTCCACCTTCAACTTGTACAGGAGGGGGAGGTGGAATATTAGGCCTTATTCCTTGGTCCGGAACATGGGGTTTTAGTAGCGACACATGGAAAATGGGATGGATTTTTAGGTCCATTGGCAATGTAAGCTGCACTGCAGCTTTTCCAATAAGTTTCTTGATTGGGAAAGGTCCCAAGAACAGAGGTCCAAGCTTTTTGCTAGGGATCTTCAGTCTCAAGTTTTTTGTTGAGAGCCAAACGAGGTCCCCGATAGTATACTGTGGAGAAGGTCTTCTACGAAGATCATAGTACTTCTTTTGTTGACTGTGAGCGTGTGCAATGGTAGTATTTAGTAAACCCAGAGAATCCTTTATTTGGGAAAGATAGTCTGAGGCTACTGGGTTATTTGAAGGAAGGATGCGTGGAGGGAGAATAGAGGGATGGAACCCATAGTTCAAGTAGAACGGACTCTGCTTGGTTGTACTGTGAGTTGCGTTGTTGTAGGCAAATTCTGCCAGGGGGAGAAGATCCAACCAATCATCCTGTTGGTAAGAAGTGTAACAACGTAAATACTGCTCGATGCATTGGTTGACTCTTTCAGTCTGTCCGTTGGTCTGCGGATGGTAAGGAGAAGTGAGCTTCCGCTCAATCCGTAGTATGTGACATAGTTCTTGCCAGAATTTAGAAATAAATTGGGATCCACGGTCAGACAAAAGAGTTTTTGGGATACCATGTAATCTGAAGACATGTTTCATCAGGAGTTCTGCCGTTTGTTTGGACGAAGGTAGTCTGCGAATAGCAATGAAATGTGCCATCTTTGTCAGATGGTCCACTGACACCAAGATGATATTAAATCCTTTGGAAGGAGGCAATTCTACGATGAAGTCCAATGACAGAACCTCCCATGGAGTTTGGGGTATTGGTAGACTGCATAGTAGACCGGATGGTCTCGTAGTGTCAATTTTGGACCTGGCACAGACATTGCATGAAGAGACGAATTTTTGTATAGATGTTTTCATGTCAGGCCACCAGAATTGCCGAGAAATCAAATTGAAAGTCTTTGTCATACCCATATGTCCTGCCATAGGCACATCATGCGATAATTCCAAGATCTTGGTGCGTAGGGTAGGTGGTATGTAAAGTTTGTCGTTGTAGTAGAGGAAGCCTTCTGCATCAGTAGTTAGTTGTGGTGGGGGTGAATCCAACCTTATACCATGCAGAACCTCTTCCTTCAAGGAACGGACAACTCCAATAATGCGTTTGTGAGGTATTATAGGAACGGAAGGAATTTCAAAGTAGTTTTCTTCAGTTAGTCGTGATAGTGCATCCGCCTTTTTGTTCTTATCTGCAGGTGTGTAGGTCACTAGGAAGTTAAACCTTAGAAAGAATAGTGACCATCGTACCTGTCGATGCGAGAGAGTTTTGCTAGTCTGAAGATATTGGAGGTTTTTATGGTCAGTGTATATAATTATTGGTAATTGGGTGCCTTCGAGTAAATGTCGCCAATTCTCCAGAGCCAATTTTATAGCAAGCAGTTCCTTTTCACCCACGGGGTAATTTATCTCGGGACTGCTCAGGGATTTAGAAAAAAAAGCGACTGGATGAAGTGGTGAAGTGTGGGTAGGTCGTTGGGAGAGTATTGCTCCTACTGCCATGTTTGACGCATCTACCTCCAGAATGTATTGGAGGGATGGGTCTGGATGGCGTAATATGGGAGCGGAAGTAAACCTTGTCTTTAACAGGTGGAAAGCCTTATTTGCTTCTTCTGACCATTTAAATGGTATTTTTATGCTAGTGAGCTGTGTGAGGGGTCTCACAATAGCAGAAAAGTTTTTTATGAACTTCCTGTAGAAATTTGAAAATCCCAGGAATCGCTGTAGCGCCTTGCGTGTAGTTGGTGTAGGCCAATCCTGAATGCAGGATATTTTACTCATGTCCATCTCGATTCCTGTTTTGGATATGATGTAGCCTAGAAAGAGTACCTCATCTTTATGGAACAAGCATTTCTTCAGCTTCACATAAAGATTATGTGCAAGCAATCTCGATAATACAAGTCTTACATGTCTTATGTGTTCAGACAGGGTCCGTGAATATATAAGTATATCGTCCAGATATACCACAACACAGACATCTAGTAAGTCTTTAAAAATATCGTTTATAAATCGTTGGAAAACTGCAGGGGCATTGCATAGGCCGAATGGCATCACAAGATATTCGAACAATCCGTATCTAGTTCTGAATGCAGTCTTCCACTCGTGTCCATCACGGATTCGAATGAGATTGTATGCTCCTTTCAGGTCTAATTTTGAAAAATAGGTAGCTCCACGCACCTGCTCAATGAGCTCAGGGATAAGCGGTAGAGGATAGCGATCTTTTATTGTGATGGCATTCAATTTCCTGTAGTCGATGATAGGTCTAAGACTTGAATCTTTATTGCGAACAAAAAAGAGTCCTGCTGCTGTGGAAGAAGTGGAAGGTCTAATAAAACCTTTTTCCAAGTTCTCATCCAAATAGGTTTTGAGATGGGCAAGTTCATCCTGTGAAAGAGGATAAACATGACCGAACGGCAATTTGCTATTTGGGAGTAGATCAATGCTACAATCATAGTCTCGATGAGGAGGTAATGTTTGAGCATTTTTCTCAAGAAAAACCTCAGAAAGATCCTGATAACATAGTGGTGCAATCTCATCTGTCACCACAGACAGAATCTTCCCGGAAAACGGGAGGTTACACGTTTCCTCGCAATAACAAGAAGGGAAGGTCAAGGACCGTTTCTTCCAATCTATGGTTGGTTGGTGTGTGTGTAACCAGGGAAGTCCCAACACAATGGGAAAGTGGGGTGAAGGTATTAAATCGAAGGTAGAAGTCTCCCTATGAGACTCGTTAATAGTGACTAGAAGTGCTTGTGTCTGATCGGTGATCGGACCAGAGGATAACGGAACACCGGTAATAAGACTTACTGAGACAGGTTTGAGTTTAGAAATAATAGGAATTTTATTTAAAGCAGCAAAACATATATCCATATAATTTCCACAAGATCCTGTGTCAATCATGGCCTTAGTAGTAATCCTATTCTGGTCCCACTGTAATGTCAAAAAAACAGAAATGTAGGGGTTAGTGAATGAAGTTGTCAATCCTCCTAGGGAGACATGTGAACACTCACCCTTCTTTTTGTTGACTAGGGGACAGACGTTTATCTTGTGATCCGGGGATGCACAGTACAAGCAGAGATTTTCATTTCGTCTTTTGGCTTTTTCCATAGTTGATAGCGGTGGGCGTATGGTTCCTATCTCCATAGGAACGGGGTCAACGGCCAGACTCCGAGAGGAAACGGATAATGGCATTCCCATCTTTTCAGCCTTTCTTTCTCGTAGTCTTCTATCTATGGTAATACTGAGTTGTATTAGTGCATCCAGGGTTTTTGGCAGATCCGCTCGGGCGAGCTCGTCCTTAACGGCTTCTGATAGGCCAAGCCTAAATTGGGTTTTTAGAGATGCATCATTCCATTCTGAATCAAGGGTCCATCTCTTGAACTCTGCGACAAAGTCTTCTACAGGCCTCCTTCCTTGTTTCAAGGATCTTAACTGAAGATCAGCAGTACTCTGCCTATTGGGGTCATCATATAGGCTAGTGAGCTCTGCCAGGAACAAGGCATAGGAGTTGAGAAGCGGGTCGTTTTTCTCAAAAAGAGAATCTGCCCAGGCTCGAGGATCGTTTGATAGGTAAGAAATAATAGTACAAACCTTAATGTGATCAGTAAGGTAGGTACGAGGTTTTAGCAAAAAAAGTAACTCACATGCGTTTTTAAATTCGCGAAATTTTTTGCGATCGCCTGTAAATACCAAAGGGGGATTTATCTTGGGTTCAGGGGACTGAGCAGAGGTAAGTTGTGTCAGTCTAATTACCTGCTGCGACAGAGCCTGATTGTCTTCTTTTAATTCAGCAAGTGCGTGTATTAACGCAGATACTTGCTGTTTTAATTGTGTCACCTGAGTGGTTATTTCTGCTGAATCCATTTTTTGGTTCGTTCAATCTGTAACGCTTCTGCGTTTCTTATATGGTGTGGATTTTCAGCTGCAGAAATAGTTCCACGTCAGTAGTCATGTAAGAGATATGCTGAGATACCATTCCCAACCTCAATGACTCATCATGTGTGGAAGGTCTTATTTCAGCCAGTAAATACACACAATTAGCAAGCTGGTTCCTAGTGTGACTTTATGTATGTGGTAACACAATGATGAGGGTTTGAGGGACAGGTTGAGTGAAGGTGGTAGGTGATAGACACTTGAAGGTGAGACAGTAGCAGATGGATGCAGGAAGGTTTAGCAGTCATGTATGGTAGCAGATGACAGAGCAGCAGGTGGACATACAAGAGTGATCAACCCAGTGCAGGAAAGTAGCAGTAGCCTCAAGAGCTAGCAATCTAGTTATGCAGATGTGATAAACAGTCTTTACTGTGCAGAGCTATATAGTGTAAGCTTAGTATAAGTTTATAGAGAATTCCCCTGCGGGGTACTTAGCACTATTAGCGATACAGCCGAAGGGTGGTTCAGGAGAGGCGGATGATCCAGTAGCGGGATACAGGGATCAGCGCAGCGAGGTTCCGTCAGCGAGGTGAGCTTGCAAGCATGGAAGCTTCAAGCAAGGTTAGCATCCAGGTAAGGGTGTTTGAACGAACACATGTGAGTGAGAACCGGCGCTTTAAATAGCCATCTAGTCCGGCGCTGGGTGATGACAGCTCCAGTCTTAAAGGTGTATGCGCACCTTTCCAAAAGTAAATGGTGGGGCGCATACACTTGTGGAAAGTGTAATTTAGGGTACCAAAGGTACCGGAACATTACACTCTGGCTCTAATCATGTGCTTAAAAAAAAAAAAACCCCACTGGAATCCATGCGTCCGGCGCCCTGCATGTAGTTTAGGAGGCTGGACACATGGATGGGGGGGGGGGGGGGGGCGGCGCTCCTGCGCCCCCAATGGCAGGCCGCCACTGGTACTCTTACTCGTGCAAATGCTCCGATACCTTTGCAGTGCATTTTGAGCCCATATAAAATGAATGGGCTCAAATTGGACTGCAAATAATAGCATGTGATTTGAACAGGAATGCGGTGCAATTCCTGTCCGCATCACATGCGGTTTCCAGTACCGCTCCTGTGTGAACCCAGGCTTGTCATAGTGATTTCAGCCTGGGTTCACACTGCTCCTCAGTGCGGGAAACTGCATGGGATTCAAACAGGAATTGCGCTGTATTCCTGTTTAAATCACATACAATTCTTTGCTGTCCAATTGGAGCCCATTCATTTTGTAGGCGTTTAAATTGCACCCCAAAGGTATTGGTAATTGGTATTGGTGAATACTGGAGCACAAGTATTGGTACTCGTACTTGCTGGTAAAAAACGGGTATCGGTGCATCCCTAGTATAATTGTTTATGAATTATTTACTTAACACAGCAAGAAAATGACTTCCTTGGAAAATCCCAGCACAATGAATGTTTGTAGCAGTAATTGGACTGATGCGTTCAATGAGATTCCCATAATCCATTTACCACGCTCTGATAGGTTACCCAATTCTGCAATCCAATAGGAGCTAGTATGACTACAAATAAAACATTGAGGGAGATTTACTAAAATAGGAGTGTGCAAAATCTGGTGCAGCTCTGCATCAGCTTCCAAGTTTTAGCCCTCGCTCTGAACGAGGCTTTGATATCGTGTGACTTCATCTGAACTCGCATGATTTTAAAGCCGCACTTCAGTCTGACTTCAGGGTGCGACTTCAAAGACATCAGTGCAGCTTCATTAACAAGATGTCTTTTGAAATCGCCCCAAAGTCGCCAAAAGTAGTGCAGGAACTACTTTTGGAAATCGGTGCGGTGCCGCAAAGTCTGTGTCACGCCGATTAGGACTCTCCCAGG
The DNA here is from genome assembly GCF_965119305.1 of Pelophylax lessonae. NCBI lineage: Eukaryota > Metazoa > Chordata > Amphibia > Anura > Ranidae > Pelophylax > Pelophylax lessonae. The sequence continues at coordinate 26,115,266 of NC_138780.1, forward strand.
CTGCGATTTGACAGGTCTTATTATTTGACTTAGGGTCTTTTCACACCTGTCCGTTCTGCCGATAGAGTCCGTTCTGCTCAGCAGGGATCGATCTGCCGATCCCATCCCCCCCCCCCCCCCCCCCCCCGCTGAGCAGGTGGATGACAGCTCTGTCTCCGCTCTGTGTGTGGAGACGGAGCTGTCAGATCCCCGCTGTCCTCTATGGGGGAATTGGATGAGAACGGACCGCCTGTCCATTCTCATCCGATCTGCCAGACGGATGGAAAATAGGGTTTCCATCCGTCCGGATTTGACGGACAGGATCGGATTGGATGGCAGTGGGTGTCAGCGGACATGTCTCCGCTGACATCTGCTGCCCCATAGAGATGCATGGGGCATCCGATCAGGTCCGGCTGAAAAACTGACAGGTGGATCTGATCGGACCGTATGTGTGAAAGTGGCCTTAGGGTTCTTGTTCAGATCCGCCAGTCCGTTTTTTTGGCGGATCTGAACGGTCACCCCATGCATCCCTATGGGGCATCGGATGTCAGCGGAGACATGTCCACTGACATCTGATCCGATCCATCAAATCTGGATGGATGGAAACCCTATTTTCCATCCGTCCAGTGGATCGGATGGGATCGGATGAGCACGGACAGACGGTCCGTTCCCATCCGATTCCCCCATAGAGATGTATGGGGAACTGACAGCTGTGTCTCCGCACACAGTGCGGAGAACAGCTGTCATCCTGCTCAGCGGGGGATCGGCGGATCGATCCCCTGCTGAGATAAACGGAGTCCGTCCGACGGACGGGCTGTGTGAAAGGGACCTTATTGTCAAATCTTAATTGAACAAGCTGAAGTTAGAAGCTGATTGGCTACCATACACAGCTGCACCAGATTTTAAGTGCTCCAGTTTTAGTAAATCCTCCCCATTGTATTTATCACTGTTACTTATGAATTCAACTGCATAGACGAGTGGATGTGCAGGCACAATCCAAACACCTGTAGGTGTCTTTGGGTAAGCTTTCTGCATTGTTATTGGAGGAATATCATAGAGCCAACTGTTTGCACAGCACTTTACAAAGTGCAGGGAGACAGTACAGTTACAATTTAATTTATTAGGGTAAAACCTGGTACATAGGAGCCAAATATTGGCTGGTAGCGGCCAGTTCAACAAAAACCAGCAGACATTCAGCCTGTCTGTACATCAGTCGAATGGACAGCTTCTGTCGCATGGGCATGCTGCAAAACCCACATGCGTTTGGCATCTGATCAACGCCGTCAGCCAATGGCTGCAAGCACTGACCAGTGTGTTCTGGCAGGGGGGCAGTCCCCCTGTCAAAGCACAATAGCTCAGAGGGGAGATAGCTGTACTAACACTGCATAGTGCCCTCCTCTTGATCGCCTCAGTTTTTTTTGTTCAGCCCACTGGATTAACCTCCCTGGCGGTATGATTGTTTCCGATTTAAGGTGCTCTGAAAGCGGTACAATTATTTTGCATGTAATTCTTAAGGACGAGCAGCCCAGACCAACTATTTACATGTGATTTTTTTTTTTTACTGTGCGTTCTGCTTTACTCACATATATATATATATATATACACAGTAAACCCCCGCTCCATCGCGGTTCAGTTTTTGCAGTCCCGGTATATTGCGTTTTTTTCTGTAATGTTATTTTACTATATAAATCATTGAAAATTAAATATTTTTGTGTTTTCCATAGCTCTTGCTATGTCTCTCAGTATCTTTTATGTGTTTAAATGAGTTTCTATTGTTTTAAAAGTGTGTTTAAAGACCTTAAAATGCTTCTACACGTACAGTGACAGTAAAAAAAACATGCCTACAATGCATTTTAATAGGGGTTTTCTATTTCGCGGGTTTTCACTTTTCGCGGCTGGGTCCGGAACGTAACCCCCGCAATGGAGGGGGGTTTACTGTATATATATATATATATATATATATATATACACACACACACACACATATATATATATATACACACACACACACATATATATATATATATATTAGATTATATATATATATATATATATATATATATGTGTGTGTGTGTGTGTGTGTGTGTGTATATATATATATATATATATATATATATGTGTGTGTATATATATATATATATATATATATATATATATATATATATACACACACACACACACACATATATATATATATATATATATATATATATATATATTAGTGCAGTAAAACTGCAGGCAAGGGCACTGGGGGGCAAACTAATGTCAATTTATTTTATTTAGTAATGTAATCCAGTAGGATTACAATTTATCAGTGTGTTTGTGTGTTTTACTTTTCAAATTTGCAACCGGTTCCACCCCCCTGCGACGTGACGCTCGCAGAAGACAGAAGCCAGGGCACAGAGCATCAGGCGGAAGATCCGGCCGCTGTATGCTGCAGGAACACATCGCGGGATCCCGGGGACAAGGTAAGTACCCTCTTCCAGGATCCAGCGATGCTCCCTGGCGGTACCTCGAGTGTGGCTCGGGGTTACCGCTAATGGCACTGAAATTCCACCCCGAGCCACACTCGGGAATACCGCTAAGGAGGGTAAATGAAAAAAAAATAATTAAAGTGTGTACGAGGCTTTAGGAAGGCCCAACACATGAGAACTTACAGTGCCTTGAAAAAGTATTCATATCCCTTGAAGTTTTCCACATTTTGTCATGTTACAACTAAAAACGTAAATTATTTTATTGGGATTTTATGTGATAGACCAACGCAAAGTGGCACATAATTGTGAAGTGGAAGGAAAACGATAAATGGTTTTCAAATTTTTTTTACAAATAAATATCTGAAAAGTGTGGCGTGCCTTTGTATTCAGCCCCCTTTACTCTGATAGCCCTAACTAAAATCTAGTGGAACCAATTGCCTTCAGAAGTCACCTAATTAGTAAATAGAGAGTAATTTAATCTCAGTATAAATACAGCTGTTCTGTGAACCTCTCAGAGGGTTTTTATTTATTTTTTTATTTTTTTAAAGAGAACCTTAATGAGCAAACAGCATCATGAATGCCAAGGAACACACCAGACAGGTCTGGGATAAATTTGTGGAGAAGATTAAAGCAGGGTTAGGTGATAAAAAAATATCCAAAGTTTTGAACATCTCCCAAAGCATTGTTCAGTCCATCATCCGAAAATGGAAAGTATGGCACAACTACAAACCTAAAAAAGAAACGGCCATCCACCTAAACTGACAGGCCGGGCAAGGAGAGCATTAATCAGAGAAGCAGCCAAGAGGCCCATGGGAACTCTGGAGGAGCTGCAGAGACCCACAGCTCAGGAGGGAGAATCCGGCTGATTGACCTCCCATCTGATGGTGCCGGCAAAATTCTAGGACCAATGCCAGTTGGCAAAGCCAGCAACATTATGACCACTATTGTAAAGTTTGCGATCTTCCAACTGACCACCAATATAAGGAATATGTTTGCCATTGGCCCCCTGTAAATTGGTTTTAGTAAGAGCTCCCTAAAACCTGAAAATTATTTTAAGGGTTCCTCTGGGGTTGAAAGGTTGGGAAAGGATGTCTTAGAGAAAACGGCAGGGACTAGACAAGGTTTTCTGACTAGGCTTATCATTCTTCCCCATGGACTATTGGAAGGCTAGTCTACAGGGTAACTTTGAAATTGTCTCGCCTTCTGGCTGAATACAACCAAGTTGAGTGACTTATGAATTATGTTTGATATTTTCTGTTCTATCAGAACCTGTCACCAAATCCAGCACTGATGAAGACATATGTTATGTCAAACCTAAAATTGGCCAAATATGTGAATGGCAACAGCCCATCTTGGAAATCTGGAGGTACAGTAGGACAGTTTATTATAATACTATATTAATGCAAAAATTAAAATGTCCATTTTAAATGCACTTATGCCCACAGCTCTTGAGGCGCGCTGGCAGCAGCTCCAGAAGCCCGCACCGGCAGGCTAACCTCGTACTATAAGTTACAGTACATTGTTTTCAGTGGGGGAGAGGAGCGCTGTGTGCTGGACAGGGAGGAAAGGTCTGGAAGAGGAGAAGAGGGGTGCTCTGCACTGGGATGGAAGGAGAGAAGGCCTCTGAACTGGGGATGGGAGCAGAAATTTGGGGAGAGAGCTATGGGGGGGGGGGGGGGTTGTAAACTGGCCTGTGAGGTATGCACACCTGCACACTGTACATAGCGCAATCCTAAACCCTGCACTCTGAATGTAATGCACTCCGTAACCATGCACTTTGCACGTAGCGCACTCTTGAACCCTGCACTCTGTACATCAGCTATGTCCAAACTATGGCTGTTCAGGAACTACAATTTCCATCATGCCTAGTTATGTTTCTGAATGTCAGAGATTTACAATGCCTCATGGGAATTGTAGTTCCTGAACAGCTGGTGGGCCATAGTTTGGACACGACTGCTGTACATAGTGCAATCCTGAACTCTGCACTCTGTACATAGCGCTCCTGATCCCTGCACCCTGAATGTTCTCCACTTCTGAACACTGCACTCTGTACACAGCATAATTCTGAACCCTGCACTCTGTACATAGCACAATCCTGAACCCTGCACCCTGAATGTAATGCACATCTGAATCCTGCACTCTGTATATAACAGAATCCTCAACCATGTACTCTGAATGTAATTCACGCCTAAATCCTGCCCTCTCAATGTAACACACTCCTAAACCCTGCACTTCATACATAGCGCAATCCTGAACCCTGCACACTGTACGTAGCACACTCTTGAACAATGCACATTGTACGTAACACACTCCTGAACCTTGCACTCTGAATGTAATACACTCTTTAATTCTGCACTCTGTACATAGCACAATCTGAGCCCCGCACTCTGTACATAGCACAATGCTTAACCCTGCACACTGTACGTAGTGCACTCTTGAACCCTGCACTCTGAATGTAATACACTCCTTAATTCTGCACTCTGTACATAGCACAATCCTGAACCCTGCACTCTGTACATAGCACAATGCCTAACCCTACAATCTGTACAAAGCATAATCCCGAATCCTGCACCCTAAATGTAATGCCCTCCTGAACCCTGCACTCTGAACGTAACGCACTTCTGAATCCAGCACTTTGTATGTAGCTCAATCGTAAACCTTGCACTCTTTACCTAGCACACCCTTGAACCCTGTACACTGTACGTAAATGCACTCCTGAACCCTGCACTCTGAATGTAACACACTCCAGAACCCTGCACTCTGTACGTAGCGCAATCCTGAACCCTGCACTCTGTACGTACCACAATCCTGAACCCTGCACTCTGAATGTAACACACTCCCATCCCTGCACTCTGTACATAGCACAATCCTGAACCCTGCACTCGATACCTATCACAAGTAGTAAATGAAAAAAAAAAAATTCAATAACATTTTACTTTTTTTTTTAACACATACTGTCACCAGTCGGTATACCTGATCACAGCCACACCAGTCATACTGTATGTTCTGCAAGTTTCTGCATATAGTTTTTTTTTTTTTTTTACCCTTTATCCTATATTCACATACCGACCCAGCAAATCCAGTGTTGTCCTGCTATAAATGACTGCCAGTGTCCCTCGCCACCATCTTCCTTACTGTCTCTCTATGGTTCAGGTAGCTAATACGTGCCAGGTCTGCACTCCTCCAACAGCAGATCAGCACCCCTCCTCCAGCGCTGTTCAGAAGCTGATTCCTCCTAGTATTTGTGACATCAGTATCATATTAGTCTTCAGGAGTGCAATCCATGTCATAGATATGTTTGAGTCTGTATACACATACTTTAGTCTTTACTATCTATTTATTATAAACGATATCTGTGTATATCTTTATCAATAAAATAATTTATATTAAAAAAGAATAGCGCAACCATGCAAAAGAAATGGCTATCAAATATGGAGACAATCCATAAATAAAAATGGGGATTTAGTCCCACCATATGGCCATATCGTGCTCAAACCCACCACTGCGTCAAAGTACCCCATTATCAGTGGGTCCTACACTATCCATAAAAAAGGGGTGAATCCAGCCTCTCCAACCCTTAGAGATAATACTCCTTGCTGGGAAGGTGTGCTAATGCACTGCAGGGGACTCCTCCTATATCTACTTGATAGTGGACTCTGATAGAGTACAGGTGTGTGTGGGGGATGGGATGCTCAACCACATAAGTCTGGTCAGACCGAATACATAATAAACAAGCAAAAAATTGGGGGAGCAAACCCTGAACATGTATATCTAAAGCCGGTGCAGCTATGAACCAAGCAACATGTATATTAAAAAAGAATAGCGCAACCATGCAAAAGAAATGGCTATCAAATATGGAGACAATCCATAAATAAAAATGGGGGTTTAGTCCCACCATATGGCCGGATCCACAAGGCTGGATTCACCCCTTTTTTATGGATAATGTAGGACCCACTGATAATGGGGTACTTTGATGCAGTGGTGGGCTTGAGCACGATATGGCCATATGGTGGGACTAAATCCCCATTTTTATTTATGGATTGTCTCCATATTTGATAGCCATTTCTTTTGCATGTGTGCGCTATTCTTTTTTAATATACATGTTGCTTGGTCCATAGCTGCACCGGCTTTAGATATACATGTTCAGGGTTTGCTCCCCCAATTTTTTGCTTGTTTAATAAAATAATTTATTTTGGACTTTTGCTTCTCTGTCATTTGTCAGAAGTTGTAAAATGTATTAGACATGTTTTAATATGTATACATCTTGCCGTTGTAAACATTCATATAAAAACACACAGAGGGTGCATAGACCTAATGCATTATCTGGAGACAAATAATTTATTGAATAAAAGCATGGTAAGTATTAGGGCCCTTTCACACGGGTGTTCCGCATGTCCGTATACCATCCTATTTTTTTGCGGATGATATAAGGACATAATGTATGTCAATGGCATTGCGGTTGTCAGCGGATGGCCATCCGCTGACATCCGATTTTCGTCCTGTCAGTTCTGTTCCGTTTTTTGGAACGGAACAGAACCCTATTTTTGTTCTGTTTAAAAAACGGACGGATGCAAAATCGGATGTCAGTGGTGTCATCCGCTGACATCCGCAATGCCCATAGACATACATTATGTCCGTATATCATCCGCAAACGGATGGGATGATATGCGGACATACGGAGCGGATGACACAAGTGTCATCCGCTCCGTGGAAAAAAAAAAAAAGTGCCGGAGCGGATCGCAATGCGGTCCGCTCCGTGTGAAAGAGCCCTTATACTCACAAAGTTGCAATTGTTAAAAGCGCATCACAGATTTTTTTTGAAAACTGACAATTTTATTGATTTTGAAAACTACATACAAGACTTTAGTAATGAGAACGGTATTATTAATAGTAATCAGCATGGATTCGTGAAAAATCGTTCTTGCCAGACCAATCTATTATCCTTCAACGATGAAGTGAGCTGCCACCTAGATAAAGGAAAGCCTGTGGATGTGGTGTATCTGGGCTTTGCAAAGGCATTTGACACCGTTCCCCACAAACGCTTACTGTACAAACTAAGGAAGGTAGGTATGGACCATAAGGTGAGTACCTGGATAGAGAACTGGTAGATAAAGAGAAGAGGGAAGTGCCTCTTGAGTGTGGTAAAAGCACAATTTATTACAAAGCGATATAGTAACTTACATAATAGTAAGCAGGTAAATACATGGCTCTCCGAGGGCGGCTGCTGGGGGTTGCATCCAAGTATCCAGGTGTCCAGGCGCAGGCTTGATGACCGGAGGGCGCACCGACCTAGTGCATTATCCTAAAACAAATAATTTACAAGTACATATCCTGCGGCAATCAGCCCCGGCCAGACAAAGTGACGTACCGGTACGTCACTAGCCTGTCACTTGCTCGTGAGCCAATAGCGGGCGAGCGCGTGCCCGCGGGGGCGCGCGCCCGGCCTGGCTCATTCCCGGGGAAGTCCGTGCGTGTGACCGGCGGACCCGATGTCCGCCGGTCACTCGCGATCGTCCGCCGTGAAGGGAGAAAGGCAGGCGGCTGATGTAAACAAGCCGCCTGTCATTCTCCCCTGTGTAGGAATGGTGATCATACGGTTCTACTATGTAGGACCGTTGATCACTGTTCCTACACCAGTAGCCATGTCCAATCACAGTAAGAAGCCCGCCCCTAGGGACACACTTAACCCCTCCTTCCCCAATAAAGTTAACCCCTTCCCTGCCAGTGTCATTTTGCAGTAACAGTGCATATATATATATAGCACTGATTACTGTAGTAATGTCACTGGTAACCCCAAAAGTGTCAAAAATGTCAGTCAAGGGTCCGATCTGTCCGCCGCAATGTCGCAGTACGGCAAAAAAAATCGCAGATCGCCGCCATTACGCGTTAAAAAAAACCACCAAAAATGACAGAAATCTTTCCCTTTGTTAGTAAACGCAATAACTTTTGCGCAAACCAATCAAAATACGCTTTTTGCGATTTTGTTTACCAAACATAGGTAGCATAAAACAAATTGGAATAAAATGTTAAAAAATTTTGATTTTTACATTTTTTTGGGGGGAATTTCATATAAAAAAAATGTGAAAAATATTGTTATTTTGCAAAATTGATGCTCTTTTTTTGTTTATAGCGCAAAAAGTAAAAATCGCACAGGTGATCAAATACCACCAAAAGAAAGCTCTGTTTGTGGGAAAAAAAGGACGTCAAATTCGTTTAGGTACAGTGTCGCACGACCGCGCAATTGTCTGTTAAAGTCACGCAGTGCCGAATCGCAAAAAAAAACCCTGGTCGGAATGGGGGTAAAATCCTCCAGGGCTTAAGTGGTTAACGGAGACCAAAAACATACCCATCTGGAGGGGCGATTTTCCTAAGCGCTGGAGACATTGTGTTTGTGACTGTTCCTTGTAGACATTCACCTGGGTATGAGTGCTTTATAGTCATTCATAAAAAAAAATCTTTAGTCCACACTTTCACCATCTGTTTATTATAAATTATATAAAGCCCTGAGGAAGAGATACCGTCTGACTCCTGAAACATGCTGGCTCTATGTATATGGTGTGTGAAATAAATCCATTTAAATAAAATAAAAAAAATAAAAATTAAAGCACCCCCATCTTCCTGCACATACATGCAAATGCAAGCAAAGAATAGGTCCGGCACACATATGTTAATAGTGATTGCGCCACACATGAAGGTTCGCCGCAAAAATCAGAGTGAGAACATTTTACGGCCATAATTTACAAATAAATCTAAACCAATAACCTGGCATGCGCACTTTAAAACCTCAACACATTTGGTATCCATTTTCTCCACGCAACATCCTCTTTAATATTTTTACCAAATAAATTACGTTATTTTGTGTTTGTGTTCACTAAAATGCATTGGAAGTGATAGTAAAGTCTCATTTGTTCTTGTATTAGAATAACAAACTTGTTCTACTTACCTCCTCTGTGCAGTTGGTTTTGCACAAAAAAGCCCAGATCTTCCTCTTTCCGGGTCCCTCTTCGGTGCTCCTGGCCCCTCCCTCCTGCTGAGTCCCCCCACAGCAAGCAGCTTGCTATGGGACACCCGAGCCGAGCCACAGCCTAGTGTGTCCATTCAGACACGGAGCCGTGTTTCTGCCCCACCCCCTCTCATTCTCTGTTCATTGGCTCACTTTCTTTGATTGACAATGGCACAGCCAATCAGGAGGGAGAGTCCCGGACAGCCGAGTCTCTCGTACAACATCACTGGATGGAGATGGACTCAGGTTAGTATTAGGGGGGCTGAGGGGGGGGAGCTGCACACAGAATACATTCAGATAAAAAACCTTCTGCCTTTTTGTATTTTTTTCCTGAAAATTAGCGTTTGATAAATGGCTGCGCAACTATTGTGTGACCTAAAAAATTGCAACAGCCACCATTTTATTTTCCAGGGCCCCTGCTTTCAGAAAATATATCATGTTTGGGAGGTTCTAAGAAAAGTTTATAATTAAAAAATTAAGATTTTAACACGTGTGCGTCAAATATTTGAAAATTGCCTCGGTCAGCAGGTGTTCATTAAAAGCAATAAAACAATATAAAAGTCACACTGAGATGAAGGTAAAATCGCCCCAAAAAAAAAAAAAGTACTTGTCTAAGAGACTAAATCGGGGTCCAAATCTACTTGTCCTGATTAAAAATAAATACATTTTTCCCAGGATGGAAAATATGAAAGGGTGATGTTTTCTTACTAAGCAGAGGTACTTATAGGAATATCTGGATCTTTTAAAAACAAAAGAGGCCTAAAGCGACTTAAACTTATAATGTTTTTTATTTTTTTCCTAGAAAATGACTTAGCCCCGGTTTACACTAGGGCGACCCGTGAGGCGACCTGGTCGCCTCACAGGTCGCCGCAGGTCGCCTCCCATAGGGAAACTGCGGACCCGTTCTAATAGGAGCGACACAAGTCGCTCCAACCTAGAAAAAGGGTCCGGAGCTTCTTTGGGGCGACCAGGAGGCGACCGCCATAGACTTCAATGTTATGAAGTCCGTGGCGGCCGCTCCGAGGTCGCGGCGCGCTGCTCACACCGCGATCTCGGAGGTCGCCCCGGGAAGTAGCGTCGCGGTAGTGTGAACCGGCGCTTAGGATCCCCAAACATTTTACTGTATATGGTTTTAACCACTTAAGCCCCGGAAGATTTTACCCCCTTCCTGACCAGGGGGTATTTTGCGATTTGGCACTGCGTGACTTTAATGGACAATTGCGCGGTCGTGTGACGCTGTACACAAACAAAATTGACGTCCTTTTTTTCCAACAAACAGAGCTTTCTTTTGGTGGTATTTGATCACCTGTGCGATTTTTTGATCATGCGCTATAAACAAAAAAAGAGCGCCAATTTTGCAAAAATAACAATATTTTTCACATTTTTTTAAATGAAATTCCCCCCCCAAAAAAATTTAAAAATCAAAATTTTTTAACATTTTAGGCCAATTTGTTTTCTGCTACCTATGTTTGGTAAAAAAAAAATCGCAATAAGCGTATTTTGATTGGTTTGTGCAAAAGTTATTGCGTTTACTAACTAAGGGAAAGATTTATGTCATTTTTATTGTTTTTTTTTTAACAAATAATGGCGGCGATCTGCAATTTTTTTTGCGGGACTGCGACATTGCGACGGACAGATCGGACCCTTGACTGACATTTTTTACACTTTTGGGGGTACCAGTGACATTACTACAGTAATCAGTGCTATACATATTCACTGTTACTGTAAAAATGACACTGGCAGGGAAGGGGTTAACTTTATTGGAGAAGGAGGGGTTAAGTGTGTCCCTAGGGGCGTGCTTCTTACTGTGCAGGGATGTGGCTTTTCATGTAACAGCAGAGATCTACGATCCTACATAGCAGGACCGTATGATCTTTGCTGTTACACAAGGGAGAATGACAGGCGGCTTTGTTTACATTAGCCGCCTGCCTTTCTCCCTCTGTAACTGACGATCGCGAGTGACTGGCGGACATCGGGTCCGCCGGTCACACGCGCAGGGATCCCAGTGAGCGAGCGGGGGCGAGTGACGTACGGGTACGTCACTTTGCCTGAACGGGGCTGACCGCCGCAGTATATGTACTTGCGGCGGTTGGCAAGTGGTTAAAGCAGAGGCCCTGGAGAATTAATTGGTGGGTGTTGCAAATTTTTATGTCACACGGTAATTGCACAGCGGTTTTTCAAATGAAAAAATACCCTTTTTTGAATGTTAATGCAAAAAAACACAAGGAATAACCCAAATAAAATATAAAAGATGATGTTACGACAAGTAAAAAAAATACCAAACATGCCACGCTTTAAAATTTTGCGTGCCTGTGCAACGGCAACAAATAACATACATTTTACTAACCATGTCCATTCACAGCAGGAGTCAGCGGGTGGGGGAGGGCACATGGGCGCCCTGAACCTGGGAACAGGCAGCAATGTGCAGGTATGTCATTGTGCCGGTATGAGCCACCCTCCCGCAGTACATTGCATGCGGGCGACCCTAAAGCAGTTTAAATTAGGTGTTTCTATCTTTCCAGTATATTTTGGTTGCTTAGAGCTTACATTAAATGAAATCATGTTATGGTCACTGCTATCCAGATGTAAATATTAGTATAAACATTAGTAATAAGCTTTGCATAGTTTGGGATTACCAGGTCCAGCAGAGCACCATTTCTAGTTGGGGCTTCTATGAACTGGACCATAAAAAGGTCTTCTAATTGGTTTAAAAATTTCCGTCCTTTTACTGTTCCAGCAGTGCCATTACCCCAGTCAATTTCAAGGTACTTGAAAACCCCCATTATTGTCACTGTCCCAGTCCTTGCAGCCCTTTCTATTTGTGCCAGGAGCAGAGTCTTCACCTCCTCATTAATACCGGGTGGCCTATAACAAACTGCAATATGTAACTTTGAAGTACGCACACCCATTCAGCCCAGTGCTCTAGAAACGCAAATCCTACCCTCTTACGCCAGGTCTTCAGCCATGCATTCAGTTCTCTATTCTCCCCCCCATCTTTCCTGTGTTGCACATGGCACAAGCAATATTCCAGATAATATAACTTTTGAGCTCCTTCCCCTCAACTTCAGGTTGGGGCTTCAGCCTGGGTTCACACTAGGGCAGCTTCAAAGTCGCCTGACTTTGAAGCCGCCCCGTGCAGCGTGACTTCAGCGGGGCTTGCATACGATTTCTCTAATAGAAGTCAATGCAAGTCGCCCCCCAAAGTAGTGCAGGAACCTTTTTCTAAGTCGGAGCGACTTGAGTTGCTCCAATTAGAACGCATCCATTGCACTGAATGGAGCGCGACTTGTCGCCTGACAAGTTGCCCCAGTGTGAACCGGGACTTCGTTTTATTTTTTTTCAAGAGTAAACTTTCTGATAGTTTGTAGATTTTTTGTGATTTTGTGCAGGCAATTTTCACACAATTCTGTGTGTCACACATAAGGCAGCTCATTCACTTTAATGGGCTGCCCTGTGAATGTTTGTCACCAAAAAGAAGCTCCTGCCCCTTTTTTAGCGACAAGCTTCACACAATTTTTAAAGTTGCATCTTGCTGCAATTTCATTGAAACCCTGTCGAGAGATAATCGCCGCAAAGTTGCACCGGGTTTGGGGTGCCATTTAAAATAAATGGCACCCAAACACTCGTTGCATGTTTTGCACCGATTGCCACGTAATTTGGAATCATGGGGAGAACTGGGGTGATTCCACCCACGATCTCAAACCGCAAAGTGTGAATGGAACCTAGAGGCTTCCCCAAGCATGTCATTGGAGCCTAGAGGCTTCCCCCAAGCATGTCATTGGAGCCTAGAGGCTTCCCCCAAGCATGTCATTGGAGCCTAGAGGCTTACCCCAAGCATGTCATTGGAGCCTAGAGGCATCTCCCAAGCATGTCATTGGAGCCTAGAGGCATCACCCAAGCATGTCATTTGAGCCTAGAGGCATCTCCCAAGCATGTCATTGGAGCCTAGAGGCTTCCCCCAAGCATGTCATTTGAGCCTAGAGGCTTCCCCCAAGCATGTCATTGGAGCCTAGAGGCTTCCCCCAAGCATGTCATTTGAGCCTAGAGGCTTCCCCCAAGCATGTCATTGGAGCCTAGAGGCATCTCCCAAGCATGTCATTGGAGCCTAGAGGCATCACCCAAGCATGTCATTGGAGCCTAGAGGCTTCCCTCAAGCATGTCATTGGAGCCTAGAGGCTTCCCCCAAGCATGTCATTGGAGCCTAGAGGCTTCCCCCAAGCATGTCATTGGAGCCTAGAGGCATCCCCCAAGCATGTCATTGGAGCCTAGAGGCTTCCCCCAAGCATGTCATTGGAGCCTAGAGGCATCTCCCAAGCATGTCATTGGAGCCTAGAGGCATCTCCCAAGCATGTCATTGGAGCCTAGAGGCATCTCCCAAGCATGTCATTTGAGCCTAGAGGCATCTCCCAAGCATGTCATTGGAGCCTAGAAGCTTCCCCCAAGCATGTCATTGGAGCCTAGAGGCATCTCCCAAGCATGTCATTGGAGCCTAGAGGCATCTCCCAAGCATATTATTGAAAAAATTGGTGTTTTTCCCATGTTGCCCTAAAAGCCGCAAAAAAAGTGGTCCCAATCCCTTATGAACAAATAGTTTTTTTACACTGGTACATGTCTCCCATAGCAATGTCTAACACCATATACCCATTTTTTGGCAATCCCTTGCCTATTAGCAGGGCCACAGAAGCGGATAAGTAGCATGGACAAAGACCACGAAGGGACTTGAACCCTCAATCTTCTGATTTAAAGTCAGACGCCTTCTCCATTAGGCCACGTGGTCTTTTAATAAAGCTTTGGGACCATAAACTCCATTCCTCTCCCTTATACCTCCTCTATAACCCCCAACACATCTAAGGCTTATTGACATATTGTGTATAGTTTGGTTTTGTTGTGTAGCCATGTAGGACATGCAGGACAGGGGTCTGCCTCTGACATTGCACCACTAGCTTAGGGGCCACATAATGCTTACGGGGTAAAGCAGTGTTATGCTTGATCTCATGCTTCGGGGAACTTGCAAACCCCTACCCCTGTCATTATCATTCTCTACCCCAAATACTATCACACCAATTACTACCACCCCTCCTCCCTACTTCTATCACTGCCTACCACTGCCCCTCCCCCTGTCACTACCACCCCACAATCACCACCCCTTCCATCACTACCACACCTACATCAATCCCACCACCCCCCCCCCCCATCACTATCCTCCCTACTGGAATTCTAATGGTAGAGACACCCAGCCATTTAATAGTCATTATGATCTTTTTTGTGGTTCATTTACACCATCAGCATTTCCCAATGCAGCCCCAATACAAGAAAAACACAACTGGGCAGAGACAAAGCGTACCCGGAAGCGGAAGTGACATCCATACCAATACGAGCTGAACGCTCATAACATTGCCATTTATAGAGATTTTGTATAGATATTATGGATGGAGCAGTGTAATAAACGATTACATAGTGGGAGGAGCTGTATCGTATGGGCTATCTATATCCAGGACCCCCCAAAGAATCCAGTTTATTTAACAGGCTTACCACAAGAAAAAGAGAGGTGAGAGGCTAGTGAGCACTGGGTTGGTGGCACTTTAACGAAAACAACCATCACACACCTCTGGTCATCTATTGGTGAAGGGATTCACCGATTACATCTCACAGGACATTCACATATTTTTTGGCATCTTTTTATTTATATTTCATATTGTGTTTGGTTTTTTCGGCACTGCATACTGTATGTGGATTTATTACTTTGTTGGATATTCACATATTGCTTAAACAATGGATAGATGCTCCATCCACAATAGCACCCTATTGTCTTCCCGCAATCTGATTGTATATATATATATATATATATATATATATATATATATATATACGAGGAACACAGAAATGTTACAATAGTGTAATTCCATTTATTTATTTTTCATAAATTGATAAATAGTTCTGCTTACATTAATGGGTGCCTCTCCCGGTGAGAACCACCACAAAAGATATGGGAACCCTCTCCCCCTCCATTTCCCAGACGACCCGTCACCCTGCAAGAAAGCGTTGCTGTGGCCGTGGCCGATGTGCGTTCCACATGGGGTGTGACGAAACGTGTCAGGGTGGGGCCCAGTGACATCAGCGCGCTACCTAGGAAGTCTTCACCCTGTGTTTGTTGCTATCAACAGAACAACTAAGCGATCCTTAATGGGGCTGCACACCCTGAATGTGCTATGTCTGTGATCTGAGTGTACCAGATTCAGTGCACCAACAAATGGGAGTTTTAACTTTATATTCGTTTTTATTAAAGTTTTTAAAGAGATTCAGAACTACGTTAGTCATTTTTCATTCATTTCTGAGCTTTACTGCTTAGGATCATCACAGAATACACTGTAAGCACCTGCCAGGATCCATGACTGCCAAAGATTACTCAAGTACCAGCCGAGGATTTATTTGCCCACCAGAGGATCCACCGGAAGATCTGTTTACCCCTTAAAAGGGGAAGGCACATGGTGACCTGTATTAGGTCCAAAGTGGATGTGAGCGCATATGAGTGGTGGTGAAGGGACACTGGGGGTGCTTTTTGAGTGTCTACACAGGACGCACAAATTCACTTTGATTCTTTGGACTGTATTCTGAAATGCTTTATATGCTTACCTGATACCGGCCTCTCTTGCCTGATATTATCTACTCATGGACACGGTTATCACAGCCCTGGTTTGATGTATTTGATTATCACTATTACGTTCATTTTGTGTAACCTCTTCAATACTGGGCACTTTTACCCCCTTCCTGCCCAGGACAATTTTCAGCTTTCAGCGCTGTCACACATTGAATGACAAGTGGGCAGTCATGCAATGCTGTACCCAAATGACATTTTTATCACTTTTTTCACACAAATAGAGCTTTCTTTTGGTAGTATGTAATTAAAGCGGAGTTCCACCCTGGATTTTTTTTTTTTTTTTTTAATACCCCCGGGACAGTCAGGGCTAGTACATTCCACAATGGATAGCCTCTGATCTGTCCCGGGTTGCACTTACCTGCAAGATGAAATACTTACCTTGCAAACGTCTTGTCCAGCGCTGCCATCTCAGATGTGGGCAGCTTGAAGCCAGCGAGATCCTCTTCGGCGTCTTCTTCCGCCTTCTTTGGTCCCACGATGCTCTGCCCCGGCCCCGACGTCACTTCCGGGTCGCGCGCGTCACCCCTCCACAGCTTCTGGGCATGCCCAGAAGCTGTTTAGAAGGGGATGACGCGCGCGACCCGGAACTGACGTCGGGGCCGGTGCAGGCGCAATGATTCCTGGGAGCTATGACGTCCAGCTCCCAGGAATCATTGCAGAGCCAGGAAGTGACGACGGGCCGCAGCCGAGGAAGGAGGAAGAAGGAAGTAAGGTAAGTATATTTTCTTCGCTACGAGGTAAGTAAAAAAAAAAAAAATATGCGATTATCCATTTCTTTTTCAGGTGACCCGGAGCGAGAAGATGGAGGTAAGTATAAAAATAGGGTGGAACTCCACTTTAACTGTTTTATTTTTTGCTGAAGATCGAAAAATTTGAAAAAAAAAAAAGGTTTTTCTTAGTTTATATCATTAAGCTTTGAAAATAAGTAATTTTACTCCTTCAGTGATGTGCGCTGACCAGGCGGCACTGATGGGCACTAATCAGGAGGTGCTTATGGGTACTGATTAGGTGGCATTGATGAGGAGGCACTAATTTGCTGCACTGATGAGTACTGATAGGCCGCACTGATGGGCAGCACTGATCAGCAGGCACTGAAAGGCAGCACCTGAGACCTTGTAATACTAATGAGTCACATGACACAGGGGAGGGAAAATGGCTAATTGGGCCCAATTTAGACATTTTCACTTAGGGGTGTACTCATTATTTTGCCAGCAGTTTAGACATTAATGGCGGAGTGGAAGAGGACTCCAGGGGCAACCTGTGATGCTCTGGTGACCTCCATGCCCAAGAAGGTTAGGGCAGTGCTGGAAAATAATGGAGGCCACACAAAATATTGACGCTCTGGGCCCAATTTGGACATTTTAACTCAGGGCTGTACTCACTTTAGTTGCCAGCGGTTTAGACATTAATGGCTGTGTGTTGAGTTATTTTGAGGGGACAGCAAATTTACACTGTTATACAAGCTGTACACTCACTACTTTACATTGCAGCAAAGTGTCATTTCTTCAGTGTTGTCACATGAAAAGATATAATAAAATAATTACATAAATGTGCGGGGTGTACTCACTTTTGTGACATACTGAAGCACTGGGATTGTTATTTTTCTGCTCCTCAGGGTAGCGCTGTACCATTACAGTTTATTTAATATGGCTTCCTATGAGACACATTCCCATCTATGCTTTTTTCAGCCGCTGCATTTTTAAAATACAAAACGCTGCTTTTTTGGATCAATAGATGCCAATAGAGAAGCTGGTGAAAAGCATGTAATGCGTCTTGCTGCGATTTTCATTTTTAATCTGCTCAACGACAAATTGGCAAAAAAAAGCTTTAAAAAAATGCTAATCTCAGTAAAATTAGGTGTGCAAAAACGTAAAACAAAAAGCACTGCAGAAACAGATCAAAAGCAAACTGCATAGGAGGGAACCGAGCCACACCAATGCGTTTTTTGGTGCTTTTTGCAAAAACTCACTACAGTTCATTTAACATGGTTTCCTATGGGACACGTTCACATCTATGCTATTTTCAGCCGCTGTGTTTTTGGAAAGTGTCAGGGATTTTTTTAAATGCAAATTGGTGCTTTTTTGGTTCAATGGACTTCAATAAAGAGGCTGCAGAAAAGCATGTAGAGAGTTTCTTCACATGCAAATTTATTGCGATTTGCGTATTTTTTAATCTGCCCAACAAATTGGCCAAAAAAATGTAAAAAATGTAAAAATGTAAAACGCAAATTGCGGTAAAATTGCATGTGCAAAAATGCAAAAAACACCACACAAATCACTGCAGAAAAAGATCAAAAGCAACCTGCATAGATGGTAAACAAGCCTAACAGTTGCTTTCCCTCAGTCACTAAGGGATTAACTAGCTGTATTCGTGTCATAGTGGCAGCAGAGGCCTTGAAAGTGGGTGGAGCCTATGTGACCAGTAAAGGGGCGGAGCCTATGTGACCAGTAAAGAGGGTGGAGCCTATGTGACCAGTAAAGGGGTGGAGCCTGGAAAGCCAGTAAAGTGGGCGGAGCCTTTGGTTCTATAAAAAGAGGCGGCAACAGGCCTCAGTGTGGGAGTTAGGAGTTGGATTTGAGAAGTAAACATCTTTGTTTCTTCTCTGTGATTTATTCGTGTTGTCCATAGTGTGATTTAGAGATTTACTAGATTTTTGCGATCTGGTAATTTTCTCTATAATTACAGGATATCGAATTTAGCTTGCCAGGAATATTAACATCTTTTTCCAGGCAAAATGGTGAAATTAGATCGCACCGCCTACCTGCGTGTAGGAGAAAGCGGCCCGTATCAACGCCGCAATACCCAAAAACATCAAGAGGTATATTGCCAGGAATCTTTACATCTCCTTCCAGGCAAAATGGTGAAATTAGATCACACCACCTACCAGCGTGTAGGAGAAAGCGGCCCGTATCAACGCCGCAATAACAAAAAACATCAAGAATGCCAGGCTCAGCCTTCTAAGAAGTAAGTATCAGATATTTCGGATCAATAACCAGTAGGGGGATCAATACAAACTGACAGCATATAAAACAGAATTTATTTATAAGTGATCAGCTAATCATTAGATTTTGTATCTCTCAGTAATGTGAAATACAGATCATACTATTGTCCATTTCACAGTCTGTTATATAACCGACCCGACGAGTCTGCTGTCTGTAGCTAAAAATAGACCAACTGTCAAATAGACCAACTGCCTAGCTAACGGACACAATCTGATCAGTGAGTTGGCTTTAATAATTGTGCAGACTAATAATGACAGATGTATAGTTTCCCTAGATTTTAGGTCCTGCCTCACCTGGGGCTTTTATATACTTTAGGCACATTTTACATTCTAATCATAGGAGTGCGCAGCCTATTGTATTTGCGTGTGCACTCCAAAGCCCAAACACACATACGTGTGTGTGTGTATATATATATATAATGATTGCAGAGTACTTTTTACTTCATTGGTCTATATTTTTGTGCAGCCCAATTTGCTGCTAAATAGGAAATTATGAGCACAAATCAGGGATTTGCTTTTGGCCCAGACGGCTCAGCAGGAAAAATAGATGAACTGGGCTTTTTTTTTCACAGTTGATCTATATTTACAAAGACCTTGACAATTGTCCATAATCCCCTGTTTAGTGAATAAACCCCATTGGTGACAATCTAAAGCAGTGGTCTTTTCCTTGCCTTTATCCGCCCCTCAGGGCACTTCTCCCACTGATAGAACACTATTCTGCCAACTGACAACAATGGGAAACCATTTCTCCCACTGGCACCAACAATGGGGCGCTATTCCTCCCCCTAATACCAAACATGGCGATGTTTACTCTCACTGATGCCAGGAAATATTCCAATCCCACTGCACACAGTCTGGCCCCACTAATGTCTGAAGGATGATAAAATGGCCCTTTGTTTAGAAAGTTTGGAGACCCCTGATCTACAGACTAGGCAGGTAACAAAGGTCAGATGTTGCAGTGATAATACCGGCACTGTATCTGCATTAATTTTTTTATACAGGTTGGAACAACTTGGAAGGGAAAACTGGGGGTAAAAGATCTTGGATTCATACCCCATCATCATTTTCTTACCACTCTTTGCAGACATCCCGTGAAACTGGCTTTCCAACCAATCAGGGAGCTTGGCGTATAGTCACATGAGCTCCCGCCAGCTGTCCCGATTGGTTTTAAACCCTGTACCACTCTGCGTTCCTCCACCTTCCATTTGAGGATGCCCCACAGATGCTCAATAGGGTTTAGGTCTGGGGACATGCTTGGTCAGTCCATCACCTTTACCCTCAGCTTATTTAGCAAGGGATTGGTCATCTTGGAGGTGTGTTTGGGGTCCTTATGTTGGAATACTGCCCTGTGGCCCAGTCTCTGAAGGGAGGGGATCATGCTCTGCTTCAGTATGTCACAGTACATATTGGCATTCACGATTCCCTCAATGAACTGTAGCTCCCCAGTGCCGGCAGCACTCATGCAGCCCCAGACCATGACACTCCCACCACCATGCTTGACTGTAGGAAAGACACACTTGTCTTTGTACTCCTCACCTGGTTGCCGCTACACACGCTTGACACCATCTGAATCAAATATGTTTATCTTGGTCTCATCAGACCACAGGACATGGTTCCAGTAATCCATAGTAATCTTAGTCTGCTTGTCTTCAGCAAACTGTTTGCAGGCTTTCTTCTGCATCATTTTTGGAAGAGTCTTCCTTCTGGAACGACAGCCATGCAGACCAATTTGATGCAGTGTGCGACGTACGGTCTGAGCACTGACAGGCTGATCCCCCTACCCTTTAACCTCTGCAGCAAAGCTGGCAGAACTCACACATCTATTTCCCAAAGACAACCTCTGGATATGACGCTGAGCACGTGCACTCAACTTCTTTGGTGGACCATGGTGAGGTCTGTTCTGAGTGAAACCTGTCCTGTTAAACCGCTGTATGGTCCTGGCCACCGTGCTGCAGCTCAGTTTCAGGGTCTTGACAGTCTTCTTATAGCCTAGGCCATCTTTATGTAGATCCCTAGAGAGTTCTTTGCCATGAGGTGCCATGTTGAGAGTGATAACACCAAATTTAACACACCTTCTCCCCATTCACACCTGAGACACTAACGAGTCACATGACACTGGGGAGGGAAAATGGCTAATTGGGCCCAATTTAGACATTTTCACTTAGGGGTGTACTCATTTTGTTGCCAGCAGTTTAGACATTAATGGCTGTGTGTTGAATTATTTTGAGGGAACAGCAAATTTACACTGTTATACAAGCTGTACACTCACTACTTTACATTGTAGCAAAGTGTAATTTCTTCAGTGTTGTCACATGAAAAGATAGAATAAAATAATTACAAAAATGAGCGGGGTGTACTCACTTTTGTGACATACTGAAGCACTGGGATTGTTATTTTTCTGCTCCTCAGGGTAGCGCTGTACCATTACAGTTTATTTAACCACTTGCCGACTGCCGCACGACTATCTACGGCGGCGGTCAGCCCCTCACAGGCAAAGTGACGTAGGTCTACGTCGCTCGCCTGTGAGGGTTTAGGGAGCGAGCGCGCGCCGCCGGAGGCGCGCTCCCGCTCCCGCGTGGTCACGGACCCCCCCGCGCGTGTGACCGGCGGACCCGATCGCCGCCGGCCACTCTGCGATCGGCGGGGGAGAGGGAGAAAGTCAGGCAGCTTGTGTAAACAAGCTGCCTGTCATTCTCCTCTCTGTATGAGAGATGATCACATGGATCTACTATGTAGATCCATTGATCACTCTGCATACAGTTGAAGCCACAGCCAATCACAGTTAGAATCACGCCCCTAGGGACACACACAGCCCCTCCCTCTCAAATAAAGTTAACCCCTTCACTACCAGTGTATTTTTACAGTAACAGTGCATATGTATAGCACTGATTACTGTAGAAATGTCACTGGTAACCCCAAAAGTGTCAAAAATGTCAGTCAAGGGTCCGATCTGTCCGCCGCAATGTCGCAGTACCGCAAAAAAATCGCAGATCGCCGCCATTACGCGTTAAAAAAAAACCAACAAAAATGACAAAAATCTTTCCCTTTGTTAGTAAACGCAATAACTTTTGCGCAAACCAATCAAAATACGCTTTTTGCGATTTTTTTTACCAAACATAGGTAGCATAAAACAAATTGGCCGAAAATATTAAAAAATTTTGATTTTTACATTTTTTTGGGGGGAATTTCATATAAAAAAAAGGGAAAAATATTGCTATTTTTGCAAAATTTACGCTCTTTTTTTGTTTATAGCGCGTGATAAAAAAATCGCACAGGTGATCAAATACCGCCAAAAGAAAGCTCTGTTTGTGGGAAAAAAAGGACGCCAAATTCGTTTAGGTACAGCGTCGCACGACCGCGCAATTGTCCGTTAAAGTCACGCAGTGCCGAATCGCAAAATACCCTCTGGTCGTTTAGCAGCCAAATCCTCCGGGGCTTAAGTGGTTAATATGGCTTCCTATGAGACACATTCCCATCTATGCTTTTTTCAGCCGCTGCATTTGTAAAATACAAAACGGTGCTTTTTTGGATCAATAGATGCCAATAGAGAAGCTGTGAAAAGCATGTAATGCGTTTTGCTGCGATTTGCATTTTTAATCTGCTCAATGACAAATTGGCCAAAAAAAGCTTAAAAAAATGCTTATCGCAGTAAAATCAGGTGTGCAAAAACGTAAAACAAAAAGCACTGCAGAAACGGATCAAAACCAAACTACAAAGATATAAACCGAGCCACACCTATGCATTTTCTGGTACTTTTTGCAAAAACGCACTACAGTTCATTTAACATGGTTTCCTATGGGACACGTTCACATCTATGCTTTTTTCAGCCGCTTTGTCTTTGGAAAGTGTCAGGGACTTTTTTAAATGCAAAACGGTGCTTTTTTGGTTCAATAAACGTCAATGGAGAAGCTGCAGAAAAGCATGTAGAGAGTTTCTTCACATGCAAATTTATTGCGATTTGCGTATTTTATAATCTGCCCAACAAATTGGCCAAAAAAATGTAAAAAATGTAAAAATGTAAAACGCAAATTGCGGTAAAATTGCATGTGCAAAAATGCAAAAAACACCACACAAATCACTTCAGAAAAAGATCAAAAGCAACCTGCATAGATGGTAAACAAGCCTAACAGTTGCTTTCCCTCAGTCACTAAGGGGTTAACTAGATGTATTCGTGTCATAGTGGCAGCAGAGGCCATAAAAGTGGGTGGAGCCTATGTGACCAGTAAAGGGGAGGAGCCTATGTGTCCAGTAAAGAGGGTGGAGCCTATGTGACCAGTAAAGGGGCGGAGCCTGGAAAGCCAGTAAAGGGGCGGAGCCTTTGGTTCTATAAAAAGAGGCGGCAACAGGCCTCAGTGTGGGAGTTAGGAGTTGGATTTGAGAAGTAAACATCTTTGTTTCTTCTCTGTGATTTATTCGTGTTGTCCATAGTGTGATTTAGAGATTTACTAGATTTTTGCGATCTGGTAATTTTCTCTATAATTACAGGATATCGAATTTAGCTTGCCAGGAATATTAACATCTTTTTCCAGGCAAAATGGTGAAATTAGATCGCACCGCCTACCTGCGTGTAGGAGAAAGCGGCCCGTATCAACGCCGCAATACCCAAAAACATCAAGAGGTATATAGCCAGGAATCTTTACATCTCCTTCCAGGCAAAATGGTGAAATTAGATCACACCACCTACCAGCGTGTAGGAGAAAGCGGCCCGTATCAACGCCGCAATACCAAAAAACATCAAGAATGCCAGGCTCAGCGTTCTAAGAAGTAAGTATCAGATATTTTTGGATCAATAACCAGTAGGGGGATCAATACAAACTGACAGCATATAAAACAGAATTTATTTATAAGTGATCAGCTAATCATTAGATTTTGTATCTCTCAGTAATGTGAAATACAGATCATACTATTGTCCATTTCACAGTCTGTTATGTAACCGACCCGACGATTCTGCTGTCTGTAGCTAAAAATAGACCAACTGTCAAATAGACCAACTGCCTAGCTAACGGACACAATCTGATCAGTGAGTTGGCTTTAATAATTGTGCAGACTAATAATGACAGATGTATAGTTTCCCTAGATTTTAGGACCTGCGTCACCTGGGGCTTTTATATACTTTAGGCACATTTTACATTCTAATCATAGGAGTGCGCAGCCTTTTGTATTAGCCCAAACACACATGCGTGTGTGTGTGTGTATATATATATATATATATATATATATATATATATATATTTATTTATTTCATATATATATATATATATATATATATATATATATATATATATATATTTTATATATATATATATATATATATATATATTTATATATTTATTTTTTTCATATATATATATATACACATACACACACACACACTCTTATAATAATGATTGGCGAGTATTTTTTGTTTCATTGTTATTTTTTGTGCATCCCAATTTGCTGCTTATGATTATAGTATGAATTTAGTCACTAAATAGGAAATTATGAGCACAAATAAGGGATTTGCTTTTGGCCCAGACGGCTCAGCAGGAAAAATAGATGAACTGGGCTTTTTTTTCACAGTTGATCTATATTTACAAAGACCTTGACAATTGTCCATAATCACCTGTTTAGTGAATATTCCCCATTGGTGACAATCTAAAGCAGTGGTCTCTAAACTGCGGCCTGGAGGTAGGATGCGGCCCTTTGCTTGCCTTTATACGCCCCCCAAGGCACTTCTCCCACTGATAGAACACTACTCTGCCAACTGACAACAATGGGAAACCATTTCTCCCACTGGCACCAACAATGGGGCGCTATTCCTCCCCCTAATACCAAACAAGGCCCCACTAATGTCTGAAGGATGATAAACTGGCCCTTTGTTTAGAAAGTTTGGACACCCCTGATCTACAGACTAGGCAGGTAACAAAGGTCAGATGTTACAGTGATAATACCGGCACTGTATCTGCATGAATTTGAATACAGCTTGAAAGGGAAAAACGAGGGGTAAAGGATCTGGGATTCATACCCCATCATCATTTTCTTACCTCTCTTTGCAGACATCCCGTGAAACTGGCTTTCCAACCAATCAGGGAGCTTGGTGTATGGTCACATGAGATCCCGCCAGCTGTCCGGATTGGTTTTAAACCCTGTACCACTCTGCCTTGTGGCACATTGCCAATCACAAAGGAGATCTTTCCGCTCTCCCTGCCAGCATATTACATGCCTGCCTGCAGATTCAGAATAAAAGAGAAGTACTGCCGTCCACACTTCTCTTATAAGCAGAGTTGCTCAGTGGGAGATCATTCCCATCTTCCCGCTACCACAGAGCAATAACGCTAATGCACACGGGGTGTGCCCAGGCAGATCTGGCACACCCCATGCGCACTCCTATGATTTTCATACATGTCGGTGGGAATGCAGGACCCTCTTGAAGCAGGTCATCTGCAGATCTAATGCACCCGTTAATGAATTCTGAATGATCCCAGAAGCATCTCAAACTGATATCAATCTGATACCACTGAAACAAGCCCAGAGCCCTTCAGCACAGGTCCTTACTTTGTCTCTGGCTGGTTCACAGGGGTGGGAATCGTCATTGTTACTAAAAGACCATATTAACTTTTTTTTTTCCCTTTCAAACATGGGACCAATCTCCTGATCAGGGTATCATGTTGGGGGAGGATTTTAGGATTAGGGATGTGATCCTCCTATTGAATGTGATCCATATTTTGATTTGTATCTCTTGAAACTGAATAAATATTATTGAAAGACAATAATCCATGACTTAAAGCTTTGAATAGTCCATGCTAACAAATATCTTCTTTCTTTTCAGTATCAGAAATGAGCCTGCCAATGCCGCTAAGCCTGCCGAGGCCACTAAGCCGGCCAAGGCCGCTAAGCCTGCTAAGGCTGCTAAGCCGGCCAAGGCCGCTAAGCCTGCTAAGGCTACTAAGCCGGCCAAGGCCGCTAAGCCGGCCACTGCACCGAAGACACCGACCAGGGCCGCTAAGCCGGCCACTGCACCGAAGACACTGACCAGGGCCGCTAAGCCGGCCACTGCACCGAAGCCACCGACCAGCCAGCCACAACAACAGCTGACTACAGAGTTGGTTTCCAGCTTTTCCAAAGCTACGGGAATGTACCCAAGCTGGGCCGAACAGTAAGTTTTTTGTTAAAAAATTTTGGGGTTCTTTCATATTTACAATGGAAAGCATAGTCAAAAAACGAAAAAGTCCTCAAACCCAGATAAACTTGTGGCTGGGTCACTAAATTAAATGAGGCTTCGCTCATAAAGCTTTATCACCAGGATAAGTATACGTCTTTTCAAAATTGACGTTATTTCAGATAAGGCCAATGAGGTTTGAACATTACAGTCATATGGCTGAAAAAAAAGAGTTCAGATGTTAAAGCTTTGTGAAATGTCAATAAAAATGTAAATATAAAGGCAAGCCATTGCCAGAAGCGACATGTTAAAAAGCAGTACCGTATTTTCCGGCGTATAAGACGACTGGGCGTATAAGACGACTGGGCGTATAAGATGACCCCCCTATTACATGATCTACCGGTAATACTTATACTTAGGTTACCTTGGAGATATTATACTCGGCATATAAGACGACCTCCCATTTTTGGGGGATTTTTTTGAGGTTCAAAAGTAGTCTTATACGCCAGAAAATACAGGTATATAAAAGATTTACAACCTTCATAAAGAAAGTGAAAAAATCTACGCAGTTCCTTATCACTGAATGAAGGCTTCCTGTCAGCTCTATCCCACAATGTATAACCATAAGGCAATTATAGAAAATAAGGACGATTGGATCTTAATTAGAACAAATATATTTAAAATATTGATGTTTCTGAAGCCGGCCTGAATTATGCAGGAAACATCATATGAAGACAATGTTTTCATTAACATTTACCTTAAAAAAAGACAATGTCTCCAAAGTTCAGAGGGGTCCTATAGTCTACTCTTGGCCTGCAGTGTCCTGATTTGTTCTCTGGATTTCCCCGTCATCCACATCAATATGGCCACCATTTTGAAGTTTGGTCTCAGTTCTACAACATATTCCGTCCCGTGTCTTTTAGCCTTACTAGAGCAGAATTGAGAAGATGAAGCCTGGTTGAAGAATTTGGTCTGATCACTTTAGGGAAATTCCATCACTAGAATCTCTGTTGTAGGATGGACTTCTCTTTAGAGCTGAATCCACCCAGAACTGCATTTCTCTTTTGGTCCCTTGTGGTTTAGATGGAACCTTTTATGAAATGTAAATTCTTTGTGGATTTAACAGGGCTTCTGGCAATGAATGGGAGGAATTTCACATTCCATTACATATATTCCGAATGTGTTGGGTTTTCGAAACAATATAAATGACTTTCTTTACTTATCCTATTGTTATATTCTCTGTGCCTTTTCTTACCAATATTTTTTTTTTTCCAGGTGTCTCAGGCAAAACAATGATGACTACATTCAAGCCATGGTCATCTTCCAGAAGATGAAGGCTGAAGGGAAAATCCCCAGCCATTTCTTTTTCATGGACTCTAACCATGATGAACTCCGGGCCAAGTTCATTGAAGTCACCGGAATGTTTGAAGAATACGCAGACAAGTAAGTTTCTGTTAAATCCCTTGGAACTCTCAGTTTCTGGGGAATGGTTTTCACACACATTTTTGTTTTCTATTCTTTAACATCTAGGACTGACAAGTTCTTATATGAGACTGTCAGTCCCATTTAGCTTTAACAATATGAACATGTGGAAACCCAGCAAATGGTTTACCTGTATTACTTATTTAACCACTTGCCTACCGGGCACTTTCACCCCCTTTCTGCCCAGACCGATTTTCAGCTTTCAGTGCTCTCACACTTTGAATGACAATTGCGCGGTCATGCTACACTGCACCCATATGACATTTTTATAATTTTTTTTCACACAAATAGAGCTTTCTTTTGGTGGTATTTAATCACCTCTGGGTTTTTTATTTCTTACAAAAAAAAGAAGAGAAAATTTTGAAAATAAATCAATTTTTCTCCTTCACTGATGTGCGCTGATGAGGCGGCACTGATGGGCACTGATAGGCTGCACTGATGGGCACTGATGAGGTGGCACTGATGAGGAGGTACTAATATGCCACACTGATGAGCACTGATAGGTGGCACTGATAGACGGCACTGAGAAGTGGCACTGATGGGCACTGAGAGGTGGCACTGACGGGATGCACTGATGGGCACTGATGGACACTGACGGGTGGCACTGATGAGCACTGATGGGCAGCACTGATGGGCGGCACCATCAGTGCCCACACTCAGTGCCCATAGTGCTGCCAGTCAGTGCCCATCAGTGCCTAGATGAGCAGGCACTGATGGGCACTGACTGCAAGCACCATGGGCACCGATTGTGGGCACTGATGGCGGGCACTGTGAGCAATGATGGTGGGCAGTTATGGCTTTTTATTTCACTCTTGTATAATCAGGGCATTGGTGATCAGTGCCCTTATTACATTTCCCTGTGTTCCCTATGAGGAGGAGCCGCTGATCGGCTCTCCTCGCCTCACACACTGACAGTGAATGGCACTTCCTCATTTACATGTGACCAGCTGTGATTGGACACAGCCGATCACATGGGTAAAGAGTCATGTCATTGAGTCTTTACCAAGATCGGGATCGATCCGTGTCCTAGCAACACGGCGCGGTCACGATCGCCGCTCCGCTCGCCCCCAGGGGCACGCGAGAGAGGCTGTTCTGGTGCGCCGTCGTATGACGGCGTCCCAGGATAATAGCTACACCGCTCCGTCGTCATTAGATGGCGGGCGGGTAGTAAGTGGTTAAATGGGTCCATATGTCATTTATTTTTTACTTTCATCAAAATCAAATATTCTCTATTATGTCTTCTACAACCCGTCCTAACCTCCATATTTCTTTACAGGTGTCTTCGGGAGAACAACTGGGACTGGATAAAGTCTTGGAATGATTTCAACTCCCTGAATTCAGAAGGCCAAATTCCACCACAATGCTTTTACAGGCATGAGGGACAGAACATCTTCCCAACAAACAAAAACTTGGTGGTCTTTGAATTTGCCAGCAAGACCAACATGCGCCCTCAGTGGGCGGAAAAGTAAGTCTGGGTTTCTATTTCTATTTTATTGTTTTTTATGTTATTAAAGCTGGGCATATACTAGAAGATTGTCATCAGGAGCCAGCTGAAGTTAGCTCCATGTGTGGCCCCCTCCACCCTCCTGCCTGACCTTCTTTGATTAAAAATGTTTGGACCAATAACGACTGAATGCAGCTGCTGTTTGGGTATTCTGAAGGCCATCACCAGCAGCAGTCAGAATCCACTAAGAGCAGAAGAATGGATGGAGGAAACTATTCAATTTTATTATTATTCCACAGAATTACTCTAGTGATCTCCAAGTTTGTATTTTTTATTGAGAGACTTTTGTTCACTTCAGATGGATTCTGCATTCACAAACAACTCAGTAGGAATGCAGAAACGTATGAAGCAGGACAAAAGCAGGTCAGAAGGAGTCCAAATGCAGGTCATATACACCTGTGAATTAATTCTGAATCCTTTCAGAAATCTCTTCAACTAATATCAAGCTGATGTCATAGGGCCCAAGCCCAAAATCTGCCTCCACAAGCACTTTGACAACAGTTTTCCTTTTCTATCGGCCTAGTATTTCTTGGTGGTACAAAACCTTTATTGTACTTGTCCATAGTGGAATGTTCACCTGCTCAGAGCAGAGTGTAGTCCTTTACTGCTCTTCTGTATGAAGTCTAGGCTGTTTACAATATCATCGCCCCTTACCAATGAGATAATCCATTCGCTGGATCTCTGACAAAATGGAGATGACCCAGGAAGTCAGAGGGAAATTCTGTGCTTACCATTGTTCCCACTACATACCGTATTTTTCGCCGTATAAGACGCACCGGCATATAAGACGCACCCAATTTTAAAGGAGGAAAATCTAGAAAAAAAAGATTCTGAACCAAATACTGCAGTAAAATATTTTATATCAACAGGTGAGGGTATAGGCATGGCACAGGTGATGGTATAGGCATGGCACAGGTGAGGGTATAGGCATGGCACAGGTGATGGTACAGGCATGGCACGGGTGAGGGTATAGGCATGGCACAGGTGATGGTACAAGCATGGCACAGGTGAGGGTATAGGCATGGCACAGGTGAGGGTATAGGCATGGCACAGGTGATAGTACAGGCTTGGCACAGGTGAGGGTATAGGCATGGCACAGGTGAGGGTATAGGCATGGCACAGGTGAGGGTATAGGCATGGCACAGGTGAGGGTATAGGCATGGCACAGGTGATGTTTTAGGCATGGCACAGGTGGTGGTTTAGGCATGGCACAGGTGGTGGTTTAGGCATGGCACAGGTAGGCTTCAATCACTTACCTGCTCTCCTGGGCTGCCTGCGAGACGTCCATGGCGCTGCTCCTCTCGTCCTCTTCTTCTGACGGCGGCGGGATTCCGGGAACCGTCCACGGCGCTGCTCCTCTCGTCCTCTTCTGTCTTCTTTTTCGGCGGCTCTCTTTCTTCCGATCGGTCCGGCGGGAAGGAGATCGGGCGGTGACGGTGCGTGACTGACGCACGCACCGGCACCGGCACCGCCCCCATTGCGACGTCAGCAGGCAAAATGTGTATTTGCCGTATAAGACGCACCAACTTCCCCCCC